>NC_090060.1:7470731-7680731 GCF_038355195.1 Osmerus mordax
GATTTGGTATAGCTGCATGTCTGTAGGATGGACCAATGACTTTTGAGAACTGTCGTATCTATAAATGGTCTGTTGAAGAATGTTCTGGGGGGTTCAGGGCCATCAGCTGGGTAGTGCTGGTGGGCTGGATTCTCCCGGTTCCATTCTAGAATGCTAGATGGAGCTGTATGAATTGTCTTTGTGTTATTGTCTTATGTTTGTGTGTCGATGATGTTATGTTGATAACATTATTATGTTCAAATCTACGTCAAATAAACATTAACTCTGTACTTCACCCGACTTCAGCTTAAACAATTGATTCTCTAAAAAACTTCCACGACAGTATGCGTGTGTGTGTGAGAGTGTGTGTGTTTGTGAGTGTGTGTGAGAGTGAAAGACTGTGTGTGTGTGTGTGTGTGTGTACAGACGTGTGAAAAGACGTCAGAGCGAGCGTCTGGTTTTAATAGTGTTACATAGCGCGGCCTGTTGTGATTTTGTCCATTGCTATAAATCTAGCTGTAGTGTGTGTTACAGCCGTGTCTGTGATGCACAGCACCGACGGGAGATGTGTTGTTGAAAGGTGATCCTGTTTAGGCGTGATTCATCTCAGTGTGCTGGGGTTACCTTGACCTGCAGGCCCTCATGTAAAAACATAGTGTTCCTAATGTCCCACCTTGTCTCTGTTTCCTGCTCTGCCAGCATCACTGTAGAGGAGCACCCGTTGGGCTGGAGAGGAGGAGGAGGAGAAGGAAACAGCGTACATGTTGTGTGTGCTAGAGGTGTCTGTCCAGAGTGATTGGGTGCTTGTTCTGGGTACCTCAGGTCTGGTCCTAACCAAGCTGGGTTGGAGATGATGAGTTTAGAAAAACAGAGCTGTTGCTGCAATCGACCTGTTTTCCTGTCTCTGTGATCTTACCTGTTTTGACGGTGTGTCGGTGTGATCTGCCTGGAACAGAGCCTTCTTCCCCTGGAGAGGTAGACATGCCACTGTTTCAGTCACACACAACCAACAGAGTCAGAGAACCCCACTATCTCTCTCTTACTGCGTGTTAGACACACACACACATTTATCTGCCTGAATGTCTTTACTATTTAGCTTTGTAGCGCTTGACACTCACAAAAGCCATTCTGGATTCATCATGGATCTCTGTGGAATCCCCAGCTGCACCCGTCAGACAAGTGTGAGACAGATTGACAGAGTGAATGAATTAAAGGATGGACAAAATGGAGAGAGAAAAGAGAGAGAAAGAGAGAAAACAAAAGCCCTGGAGGGGAATGAAATCTCTCAACAATTATCTGTCTTTGGAACATATAGAGCCACAATGCTATTGAATGAGAATGTGGGATCTAGTCCCAGTCTGCTCCAGACCCAGTCTGCCTCCAGACCCAGTCTGCCTCCAGACCCAGTCTGTCTCCAGACCCAGTCTGCCTCCAGACCCAGTCTGCCTCCAGACCCCAGTCTGCCTCCAGTCAGAGTCTGCCTCCAGTCAGAGTCTGCCTCCAGTCCCAGTCTGCCTCCAGACCCCAGTCTGCCTCCAGTCAGAGTCTGCCTCCAGTCCCAGTCTGCCTCCAGACCCCAGTCTGCCTCCAGACCCCAGTCACACGGACCCTTGTTAGATAGATCCATGGATGAACATAGTGATTGACACACACACTCACATATGCTCCCACACACTTGCACACACACTCACACACTTGCACACACACTATGCTCCACACACACATACAAACACCACAAACACATGAGGCTTGCACAAGCTAACACACTCACACACACACATGCAGACCTCTGAGGTGTGTCAGAAACAACATTAGCTAGGCTTTGTGTACAGCCAGAACCTTTTGTCTTTTGTGTTTTCTAGTGGCAACCACAGGCTCGCTGAGCACAGAAAGAGAGCAGCAACGAGGTCAGACCAGGCGCAGAGGGCCAGAGTGCTGGAGTGGCTATAATCTGAAATAGCTCTTCAATTGCTGTTGTGACATTTCACCCGGAGGGGGTTCAGTGGGGGGGTGGCCGGTACGGGTGTAGTGGCCTGGGGGGTGGTGGGGGGGGAGGTCTGTTTTGCCGGGCTAACTCAAGGCCCCTGCGCTTTTGACCTTTACAGGGACTTTTATGAATAATTTGTCCCGTCGAATGCTTTCTTTAGCAGCACTGCTTGCGAAACTACTTTTCTGTGTCAGCACAACCTTTTTTTATGAGAGCTGGGTGGTCAACAATACAGACTGGTCATTAAAAAGAAGCTTAATGGATTCCCCTTTCTTTCTCTGTAATCATCTGGTTGGATGTGATTCAAAGTTTCTGAATGCTGTATTTTTTCTTTGTGTTTATTGTTGGTTGTTAGAAGAGATGACGAGAATTAGAGTTAAAGAGAGTTGAAGAGAGTTGAGGAGAGGAGAGCCATCAGAGACCTTTCTGGTTGCCGGGTGCTGGTTGCTATGATGGAGCTACCTGCTCTTCCTAATGAGGACGTCTGAGGCTTGTTACCCAAGGTCCTCTCTGCTCAGTACAACTCCTCTCCTCTTCTCTTCTTTCCTCGACTCTCCTTTCCCCTTAACTCCACTTCCTACCTCTCCCCTCCTCTCCCCTCCTCGACTCACCTCTCCTCTAGTTAAACTACAGCCCAGATTCCTGGTGGTTCTACCACACCCTGTTGCCTAAAACAGCCTCACATTGTTTTGAGGTCTTCTATCTGGAGTGTTTCTGTGTGATCATGCTGGTGCTACACTGCACGGACCCTTCATGGCCCCTGTGAACTCACGCTGTTGTATCGCTACCTGTTTGAAGAATCCTGGATATTTCATTAGTGGATTCATAGCTTCTTTGTGGAGGTCTGTCAGGACACAGTGGGATCTGTTAGGAAGATAACTGCTCGTGTCACTCATGGCTTCTCTGTAGAATGCAGAGGGGTGTTGAAGTTCTGTCTGTCTTTTCTCTCCTTTTTCTATTTTCATTACCCTTTGCTTGCTCTAAGAGATCAATTTCATTTTCTCTCTTACTCACCCCTTTCTTTCTCTCACTCACTCACTCAGCCATTTTTTTCACTCACTCTTTCACCCCCCCTCTCCTCCATGTCTCTCCTTCTGTATCTGTCTCTCTCTCTCTCTCTGTCTCTCTCTCTGTGTCTCTCTCTCTCTTTAGATAGATAGTCAGCCGTATCTAAACACCTGGATGGATGAATCTAGGATTCTTTTCCCACCAAGACAATCTCTCTGCCATCTGGCCCTGCATCCTCCCCGGTCCTCCCACCGGCTCGGCACTAATCCAAGCACGCCGGGCCGAAACCGACTGGTTCTCATATGCCCTTGGAGACAAAACGGGTGGCCAAACTAATCTATCGGGAGAAAATAATTTAGCTTGTTAAATCTTGCATGCGTTGGATGCTTTCTTAGGTCGATCCATCCCCATCTACGTCGGTTCTGAGGTGCACAGAGGAGCGGCCTGCTCGAAGGCCAGGTTTCGAACCACAGCTCGTTCGAGTTGCTCCCGCAAAAACGTGGTAAGAGAGAGAGAGGCAACATCACAACAGGAAGATGAAGACACAGTAATTGCTACTCTTGAAAGGACTTTTATTTTCGTCTCTGTGAGACTTGAAGTAGCCTGGTTTAGAGAAAGGCTGTGATGACTAACCTCGTGTCGTTCTGTCGTTCACAGTCACAAATGACAGCAATTTTAGTCGGGGAATCGTTGATAGATAATTGACTAGCTTCCGTCAATGGTTTTGACCCGGCCAGTAAGAGGTCCGAGGCGGATGGAAAACAAATTTAAAAAGCCTTTATCTGAATTGAGAATCAACCACTTTGGTGTGTATTGACAACCATGTCTGCTGAGGTCTCTAATGTTGTAGGCATTCACACAGACACACATTCTCTCACACACACACACAGACCCGTCGCATGGGTCGTGCCAACTGTGCAACCGCACAGGGCCTTGCGCCACTGGGGGCCTCGCGCCTGCCTGGTTTACAATCACGTTTTTTTTGTTTGTTTCTACTTTAAACCTTTTTTTACACATGCACACACAGCAAGGCACACACACACGCAGGATATGACTATATATATGTCGGAATTATGGACAGTCCCTGTGCAGCTTGGAAGTGATTCATGCACACACACAAACTCACAAAAACACATGCACACACACAAGCACTCATTCGGGCACACATTCACACACAAACATCTACACATAGGCACCCCTATATGAGGTTATATTGGGAGCAATAATGTGGATGGAGGGTGATGTGAAATAATCTGTGGATGTAGGTAGAGAGAGAATGGATGGAGGGAGGAAGGAAGGAAGGCGTATGGTTGTGTGTAAATGTTGGAGGGTATGGGAACAATAGATTAAGGGATGGTAGGATGGAGAAGAGAGGAAATAGGGTAGAGTAGAGATGGAGGGATGGAGAAGAGAACAAGGAGGATATGGTAAAATGAAGGAATAGTGGAGCTATGCACCAAGTAAGTAGTTAATTTACCTGTTATTGTTTGATTTGTCCTGATTGGACACGTTATTGTTTGATGTGAAGATTTCTGAGGGAAACACGCCTCTCTAATGGCTGCTGGTGCTAGCAGTTGCTCTTTCTCTGTGGCTTGAAATGGGCATCCAGCTGTACTGAAAGCATGTTTCCTCAGGTCTGGATCATGCTGTGTTTCTGTTGTTTACATTTGTATAGGTCAGAGATGGACAGAGAAGTGTATTAGTCAGGATGATCTTAATTCACCTTCCTTTCCACAGTATTGATCTGTTTGCCGTAAAGCTCTTTCCACCTTGTTGGCATGATGCAGGTGACAACTCTAGAAAAGCTTCCATACATGTGACCTGTGTCCTCACACACAGAGCCTTTGACTCCCACTCATAGCTCACAGGGTGTACAGCCTATTGTATGTGACAGGAGCCTGTAGATGCTGCCCTGGAACATGTTCCAGGAGGATAAAGAAAGGGAGAGAGAGAGAGAGAGATAGAGAGATGGAGAGGTAGAGAGAGAGATGGAGAGGTAGAGAGAGCGAGAGAGAGAGAAACAGGTGGGAGGTCAACCAAGAGGAGCAGGTGGCAGCAATAGCTGCTCTGTTGTAGTTCTCTAGTGCTCTGTTCTAGTCCTCTAGTGCTCCCTCCTCCCATCACCAGGAGAGTCTCCCTCTCCCTCCTCCCATCACCAGGAGAGTCTCCCTCTCCCTCCTCCCATCACCAGGAGAGTCTCCCTCTCCCTCCTCCCATCACCAGGAGAGTCTCCCTCTCCCTCCTCCCATCACCAGGAGAGTCTCCCTCCTCCCATCACCAGGAGAGTCTCCCTCCTCCCATCACCAGGAGAGTCTCCCTCTCCCTCCTCCCATCACCAGGAGAGTCTCCCTCTCCCTCCTCCCATCACCAGGAGAGTCTCCCTCCTCCCATCACCAGGAGAGTCTCCCTCCTCCCATCACCAGGAGAGTCTCCCTCCCATCACCAGGAGAGTCTCCCTCTCCCTCCTCCCATCACCAGGAGAGTCTCCCTCTCCCTCCTCCCATCACCAGGAGAGTCTCCCTCCTCCCATCACCAGGAGAGTCTCCCTCCTCCCATCACCAGGAGAGTCTCCCTCTCCCTCCTCCCATCACCAGGAGAGTCTCCCTCTCCCTCCTCCCATCACCAGGAGAGTCTCCCTCCTCCCATCACCAGGAGAGTCTCCCTCCTCCCATCACCAGGAGAGTCTCCCTCTCCCTCCTCCCATCACCAGGAGAGTCTCCCTCTCCCTCCTCCCATCACCAGGAGAGTCTCCCTCCTCCCATCACCAGGAGAGTCTCCCTCTCCCTCCTCCCATCACCAGGAGAGTCTCCCTCCTCCCCTCTGTCCTTCCATCCCTCCTCCCTCACAAAATCCCTGTTCTGTTGTTTTGTTCTGTTTTGTTCGGTCATGTTATGTCCTCTCCTCTTCTCTTCTGTCCTCTTCTGTCCTTTCCTCTCTCCTTTCCTTTCTTCTCCCCTTCTCTTCTCTCCTCCAGTGCCCCCCCCCCCTCCACATACCTCCCTCCCAGGTGTCAACTTAACTCTCCCTCTCTCCCTCTCTCCCTCCTCTCTCTCCCAGGGCCCTTCCTCGGCCTTCCTCACTCACAGCTCATGGATGTCCTTACCCAGTATGCCTACAACGAGAGTTACTACGACAATGACACATGGGGCCTCAACGACACGGAGCGCGTGCAGAAGCACCCGTACAACTACTACGCCATGCTCCTCACGCTGCTCATCTTCGTCATTGTCTTCGGCAACGTGCTGGTGTGCATCGCCGTGTCCAGGGAGAAGGCTCTCCAGACCACCACCAACTACCTGATCGTCAGCCTGGCCGTGGCTGACCTGCTGGTGGCCACGCTTGTCATGCCCTGGGTGGTCTACCTGGAGGTAGGGAGAGATGCCGGACTGACACACACACACACTCACACACACACACACTCACTCACTCACTTATACACACACACACAGTCACTCACTTATACACAGACACACAGACACACACACTCACTCATTTATACACAGACACACGCGCATAAGGAGGCACGCGCACGCATGTACGCATACACCCATACACACTCTCACACACAAACGAACGCACACACACACACAGAAGAGAGCTGGGTCTGATTCCTTCTCTCTCTCCATCTTTTCCACTCTCGGCTGACTCACTAATTCACTCTCACGTAGTTCTCTCCCACGGCCTCTGTCACACATACACGCACGCACACACACACAGGCTGCCGCGTAGCCCAGTTTGTGTTATTCAGCAGTCGTCTCCAGCATTAATTTGTGGTCTGATGACATTACAGATAGAAAATCAGACATGCAAATGCACAGATGCTCTGAATGGGAAAATGTGTCCAAAACTTTGACTGGCATGTCGCTATGAACTTGTTTCACTCTGTTTTACAAAGTTTAATTTAATAATTAGTCTGTGAGTCTGCCATTGGACCTGACAAGCTTACAACGCTATGCTGTATAGATATTGCAAGACTGCACTTCCATTACATTACACCTTATTTATATTTAACAAAGTCATGCCTCCGATCTTTGTGTTTTTAGCAGTTAAGGTTCCATGCTGCAGGGCAACAGTGTCGAATTCTGAGAGTAGAGAATTAAGATGCTATCAAGGCTAAACCGTGGGAACTATTACCTAGTTTTACAACCGTAATTTTAAATTAAAGTCAGCACATTAAAAAGAAATAACTCGAACTTAAAATGTGTATCAGTGACGTGTCCTTTTAGAGGATGTGTAATGGCACAGAGATGCAGACAGAGAAGGAGAGGAAGGATGGAAGGAAGGAGGGAGGGGAAAAGAGAATTGGAGGGAGGAAGAGAGGGGAAGAGGGAGGAGTAGAGAGGGAGGGAGAGAGGGAGGAGAGAGAGAGAGACACAGAGAGAGAGAGAGAGAGAGAGAGAGGGGGGGGGGGAGGGAGGGAGGGGAGGGAGGGAGGGAGGGAGGAAGGAAGGAAGGAAGGAAGGAAGGAAGGAAGGAAGGAAGGATAGAAAGGGCAAAGGTGCGAGAGAGAGAGAGAGAGAGAGAGAGAGAGAGAGAGAGAGAGAGAGAGAGAGAGAGAGAGAGAGAGAGAGAGAGAGAGAGAGGGAAAGAGGAAGAGACAGAGTGATACACACACACACACACAGACAGATCAGCCTTGAGGGCCAGAGAGATGAAGAGAGGATGGGGAGATATCCAGCATCATTAATAGGTACTCTGCATTCTAAGGCTCAAAGTCTGGATAGTGGCAAAGTCATGATGTCAACCCCCCCACCTTCACCGGTCCCCCCTTCCCCATCCCCCATCTCCCCCTGCCACAGACTGGCCCAGAGTCTCACTCCTGCATTATTCTGTATTATTGTGCAATCCAACTTTTCGAAGCATCTGATGTGAGGTGTGGACTGTGTGCTTTGTAAACGAGCAGGCGATCAGGTGAGGTTGAATCAATGCCCACTGACATTTGGGACTGTGAGCAGAGGAGAGCGGAGCCTTGGGCTAGTATTCCAGTATTGCACTAGATTCTCTGCCCAATCAATACGCAGGGAGGAAGTAGGCCAGCTAACAGATAAATACCTCTCTCTCTCTCTCTCTCTCTCTCTCTCTCTCTCTCTCTCTCTCTCTGTATCTCTCTCTATCAGTCTCTCAGTATCTGTTTTTGTCATCTTCCTTCACCTCTGCTCTCTCTCTCTCTCTCTCTCTCTCTCTCTCTCTCTCTCTCTCTCTCTCCATATCACCTTTCTCTTCTACATATCCCCCTTTCTCTCTCCCTTTCTCTCAGTCTTTTGAACACTCCAAAGCAAAGTGCATGTAACGTGATATCTCTTTAACATTCTAGAACCCTCCCCGGACAGAACTGTGACCCCCCCCCCGTTGTCGTCGTCGTCTCATAGGTTTACATTGAACTGTACAGTTTGGACTGCAGATGGACAGCAAATGTCACCATTTGACCAGTACACAACCCTTTGTGTCCAGACCCTGCTGTGGCCTGGTTCATTGAACCCTTTCCATCTCTGCATCACAGAATTTGGGGTCAACGCAGCATTAGCACGCGCTTAACCAGGAAGTGAAGGGTGGACCAAATGAGTTTGTATAGCGTTTGTTGATCTCAAATCATCCATCTCATCCAAACGCTAGATACGCTGCCTGGGTGACAGTGTGTCTGAGACGTCCTAAACGCTGTCTCTCTCGTCTCCAGCCTCACGGCTCTGCGAGGATAGCTCACTGTGGTTTCTATGACTACGAGAGTAAACAGTGTCCAACTCAAGCAGAACAGTTTATTTAATGCAAATGTTTACAGTTACTGTGTAAAGTGGGTTTTGGAATGTGAGAGAGTATGTGTATGAGCTTTAGCATTGTTGTGTTCTGTATACAGAATGTGTGTGTCTGCGAGTGTGTGTGTCTGCGTGTGTGTGTGTGTGTGTGTGTGTGTCTGCGTGAAATGGTTTACAGACATCTCAGCCCACTCCTGATGTGAGGCCCTTATTTTGGATCTTGAGCACAGCTTTCTACAGCCGTGCCCTTTGTCATTAAATGCTAAATTAGCATTAATTATGACAGTTTTCACATCCAGCCAGCCGTGTCTAATACGAGAGCGAGAGAGCACACTGCTGGCTCACACATTGTGTGTCACGATCATTACTGTCTTTGTTGAGGAGAAGGAGGAGAGGCGTCAGCCACAGCCTTCCTGCTGTCTTCCCTTCTCCTCCTTGTTTTTTCCCCTCTATTCCTCTTCTCTCTCCTCTCCCCTTCTCTTTCATCTTCCATCCCCCTTTTCATGTCTCTTCGGTGTCCCAGCCGTTCTCGTCGTCTTTTATCTACCCTTTTTTTCCCTCCAACCACGCAGCCTTCTGTACTCTCACAGAACACAGTGGCTAGTAAACCCCCGAACAGCACGCCAGGCGTATCTTATCAGATGAATAATCTGTCCTTGTATTACGAGAGAGAGGCAGAGACACAAGGCATCGGCAGAGCAGCACACCAGGAAGCATGTAGAAGGCTGCGCTCACATTAACATAACAATTGGATTTTTCCTTGGTGTGTTTCATTTGGATTGTGCTGCTAGGCAGACCAGCACAATCCCTCTGTGTGTGTGTGTGTGTCAGTTCACACAACTTAGTGTAGATGCACGCAGATTATGTATGGGTCTGTATGTGTGTGGGATGGGGGCGAGGGGTAGAGATGCGGGGCTGGTGACAGAGAGATGCGGGAATGATCAATAGGAACTGAGATACAGAAAGACGTGGCGAGGAGGGCAGGTGGAGTAAAAAGAAAGCAGGCAAAGTATCTTTCATACGGGCCCGTCAGGTCATGCTTTAATGCCTGGCAGAGGAGGAGCAGCCAAGACAGTAGGCTCTGAAAGCTGTTTTCCCTGGAGACATGGTGCCTGGAGAGGAAGCTCTGCTGTGTCCTGGTGTGCCTCTACTGGGTTAGGAGGAGAAGACAGGAGAGGAGAAGAGACAGAAGAGGAGAGGAGAAGAGACAGAAGAGGAGAGGAGAAGACAGGAGAGGAGAGAAGAGAAGAGAAGAGAGGAGAGAAGAGAGGAGAAGAGAGGAGAGGAGAAGACAGGAGAGGAGAGGAGAGAAGAGAGGAGAGGAGAGAAGAGGACAAGACAGAAAGAGAGGAGAAGACAGGAGAGCAGAGGTGGAGAATAGAAGAGACAGAACATCTGAAGCCATGACCACCCCCCCCCCCCCTTCTCTTCCCCGCAACACCCCCCGTCCCTCCCCTCCCTCTCTCCCCTCCTTCTCTTGTCAGAGAATCTCCGATGATATATAGTACTATGGGAGTTGGAGTGCAAGCTCCTGTAGAGAGTGGAAGTGGGTTTCATGAATACCGATGGTTTCATCAGCAGTCCCCTGGGGCTGTCTGGGAGTCCCTCGGCCTGGCGCCTGCCACTCATAACCGCCCTCCTCCCACCCTCCTCCACGCCGGCCTCCGAGTGGGAGGAGTCACCCTGAATGACAGGAAGAATCAGTTTGCCTGACGGAGTTGTCAGGAGATACATGTGAACAGCTGAGCTGATTGAATAAATGGTTTGTGTCCGTCACTTAACATTCGGCGGAATGCTCCTTTAATGCCAGCGGGTGACACTTGGTTCTAGTTGAGAGGCAGGCAGATGCCGAACTCAAGTCAAGAAAGGCCAGCTAAATGTTTAATGGGCCTGGAGTGAACCTGGTTGGATGTTTGTGACGTCTTTAAAGTGCAGTTTGTTCTTGTGTATACTTAGTGGGAATGTGTTTTGTTTCTTTTTTGTTTTTATTCTGCGGAATGTTCCCATGCGACAAGGCTCCAAAACGCCAAACAGTGTTTAGGCTCTCTGAGCACACCTGCCGGACGTTTGGAGGTGTTCAGCTGACGTCTGCCTTGTTGTTTGTTGCTGTTTGTTGCTTGTCTTCCAGGTGGTGGGCGAGTGGCGCTTCAGCAAGATCCACTGTGACATCTTTGTCACACTGGACGTCATGATGTGTACGGCCAGCATCCTCAACCTCTGTGCCATCAGCATCGACCGGTGAGGGGGGGGGGTGTTGGTGGAGGGAGGGTTAGGGGAGGGGAGCGGAGCGGAGGGGAGGGGAAGAGAAGGGAATAGAATGGGAAAGGAAGGGAGGACGCACCTGAATAGCCTCATTGGTACCAAGGTTGGATGGGGTCAATTGGATCAGGAGATGACTACATTTGAGGTGGAAAGGGAGGCACCCATGGAGGAATAAATAAAGAGAGGGAGGAATAGAAAATGCAAGACGGGGAGAGAGGAAGTCTCAAATAGATAAAGTAAGGGAGGGAGGAGCTTCGATTGTTCCGTCAGCACCCGGGTCAGTCAGATCACCAGATGAAAAATTGGTGGGGGGAGAAGGCGAGAAGCAACGACGGAGGAATAAAGAAAGGGAGGGAGGGAGGAGTTTAGATTGTTCAATCGGCACCCAGGTCAGGCTCCACTGAGGAGCCACAAAGGAAATCTTTAGATGTGAACACAGACAACAATGTAGCAGCTGTGTGATGGTTAATAGTTGCATCAGGAGAACAGGAGGCTGGAGAGACAACCAGACCTATTACTCTCCCTCTCTTTCTTTCTCTCTCAATCTGTCTCCCTCTTTCCCATCCTTCTCTCTTCCTCGCTCTCTCCCCTTCTCTCTCTCTTCCTCTTCCTCTCTCTCTCTAGAGAGAGGAGGAGGAAGAGAGACAAGTGGAGCTGCTACTCTCTCCTGCCAGAGACAGCTCCCCTCTCATCAATGAATAAACGTGCTGCGATAAGAGCAAAACGTCACCATGGCCACACCGATGCTTGATTCAAAAGGTTTAATTAAAATGTCCATTGAGGAAATGTGTGTTCGATATATGAAATGCAAATGTAAGATGTATTCTAATGTATTCTGGGATAAAGTGAAGCCCACTCCAAATGCAGTATGGCTGGTGAATACCATAGAGGACCTGAGTAGTTTGAGTGTCCCCTTATCCTGGTCCACAGCGGTGATTAAGGTAGACACACAAACACACAATTACTCTCAGACACACACACACACTCAATTACTCACAGACACAAGCACACACACACACTCAATCATTCATTTACAGACATAGAAAACTCTCTCTGACACACACATACACAACATTTCCCACAGACACACAAACACACACAAGCGCTTAATTACTCACAGACACAAGCAAACACACACAAAATCACTGAGAGACACACAACCTCTATCTAACACACAAGCCAACACACACACAAACTATCCCACATTGTCACACACACACACACACACACACACACACCCAAACTCTCTCACACTGTCATGCACACACTTCCTCCACACTCTCCCGAAACAAAGTGAACCAATGAGGAGATCCAGCAAAGAAATGTAAAATAGCATTATTGAACTTTTCATCTATATTTTACTGATTAAATTCTGCAGAAGAGGGATAAGAGAACCAAGCTTGGTTTCCTGTAAGTGCTGCAGAATTGTAGAGGCTTAGTCAACCTACAGGATTAATAAACCAAATTACAATGGAATCAATATGGCAGAGGCTGCAAGATTCCTTGGATTTCCTGAGGGTTTTAGTCCAGTGATAATGTCTGCCACCAGGCCAGTGCTAATTGATAAGGTTTCTCCTGAGGGATTCTGGGAGATGTGGTTCCTTCCCCTACTTTGTTTCTTACAGCCCTCACATACAGACTCACACATGGGCTTTGGTGTCACACATACACATATGGGCAAACAAGCAAGTAAACTACCACAAACAACTTCATGTGACCTCGTACGCACATATACACGCACACAAACACACACACACAAACCCACGACCAATCATCACACGCGAAGAGCACTCTCATTTGACACTCAGTAGGCTACATTACGTGCAATTTCCCCACTCACATAATTATCCTTCTCTTTTTTATAACAACACATTTGAGGGAACTATTCTTCTTCAGCAAGCGGGCATGTGTAAGTGTGGTGGTTCTCCTGTTTACAGCTGCTTGGCTCTCCTTCTGACATCTTACTCTTTACCCAAGGAAAATCAAATGGCACCATGCCATCACGGTTACTGAAATATGACCCCACTGATCTCTCCCTTCTCTCTCTGGGGTAGATTTACTAACACTACGCAGTTTACGCTGGGTCTGTTTATGCGACTTTAGTAATAACGCCCGCTATGCTTCCTCATTTTGCGTAGTATTTATCAAACCTGACACCCATCAGGCAATTATCTCATACTGCCCCCTCTAGCGTAATTAGCGGCCTCTAAAAGAACAATGGGCCCGCATGTCAGTTGTCAGGTGGCTGAGCGGTTAGGGAATCGGGCTAGTAATCTGAATGTTGCCAGTTCGATTCCCCACCGTGTCAAATGATGTTGTGTCCTTGGGCAAGGCACTTCACCCTACTTGCCTCGGGGGGAATGTCCCTGTACTTACTGTAAGTCGCTCTGGATAAAAGTCTCTGCTAAATGACTAAATGTATCTATCATGGTGGATCTTCCTACGGGAAAAAGAAAGCGCAAGCGTAAATTTAGTGACGTGCATGAAGTTACAGCAAACTTGAACATATTACAGAGCAGAACATTTACATTTACATGTATTCATTTAGCAGATGCTTTTATCCAAAGCGACTTCCAAGAGAGAGCTTTACAAAAGTGCATAGGTCAATGATCATAAACAATGAGATAACCCCCAAAACATTGCGGGTAACCAAAACAGCATACAAACATGAAGAACATCCCCACCCTCTGAAAAAATTGGCTTATGTCTTCGCCTTGCTCGGATCACTGCTGCCATTGAATAAGGTAAATTTGTACACACAGGAAAACGCGCTCCTGGTTTCGACCTGCTTTTAAGAGGCGGATAATTTTCCCCGCAGGATACAGGCGCTCTTACTGGCAGTCTTTGTAAATACCGCAGAATATATAATTAAGCACACTTTACGTGTATTCTCCCACCTTTTGAGTGGAAGTCCCACTTTCCCCATGACCCTCCCACGAACGCATATTGAAAGCGCGACTTGCCTGTTCTCGCTCATGTGGAAGGCAATCTGCGATTTTACCCAAGTGCGCCCTGTTTGTAAATAGCCCGCATCGGTTAAGTCAGTGTTTGTGAACAATTAACGCCTGGAATCAGCCGTAAACGGCTTGATAAATCTAGCCCTCAGTCTCTGTCTCTCTGTCTCTCTTTCTTTCTTAACTTCTTTCTTTCTCTTCACTATCCTCTCTCACACACACCTTTCTGCCCCTACTCCACCCCCCCCCCCCCCCCAAACACACACACACACACCTTCTCCCAGGTACACAGCGGTGGCCATGCCAATGCTGTACAACACGCGCTACAGCTCCAGGCGCCGTGTCACCGTCATGATCTCTGTGGTGTGGGTGCTGTCCTTTGCCATCTCCTGTCCCCTGCTGTTCGGCCTCAACAACACTGGTGAGCCACGCACACACACACACACACATATCAATACACATACACATATCTACAATACATAGTATACAATACTCATTTCGGCATACAAACACACAAATATCTATATGCACACATACAAACACACACACTGCCTATATGCGCACACCCGCAAACGCACGCATATACACACTCCCTTCCACACACACACTCAAAACGAATAAAGTTACAGTAGCCCGCCTGCCCCGCTGTAAATCCCAGCTGGCACATATTGCTTCTTCACATACAGTAGCAGGACGCCACCAGGCTAGCATCCTGCTCGGCCTGCCCGGTGCAAACGCACTCCATCATGTCAGGGCCAGTCTCCAACAGCCCCTCTGCTTCAGCTCCATGGTGCTGCGGCTGGGAGCTGGGTCTCAGTCACCAGGCTGACATGATGTGGAGACAATGTAGTGAGCTGACGTTACACAGCAGCTACGTCTGCTGCTCTGCTGAACACCATGGTGTAAATCCCCGACAGGAGTTAGCACGGCTCGAGGTCTCAGGAGGGGTCAGGACTGAAATATGCCGTCCCTCTCCCTTGTTCCATCCTTTGTCTCTCGCTCCCTCCCTCCCCCCCTTCTTCCCTCCCTCCCTTCCTTCCTTTCTTCCCACTTTCCCTCCCTTTCATCCTCCCTTCTTTCCTTCCCCTTCTCTACTTCCCTCCCTGCCCTCCCCTAGCAACGCGTGACGAGGCACAGTGCGTGATCGCCAACCCGGCCTTCGTGGTCTACTCCTCCATCGTGTCCTTCTACGTCCCCTTCATCATCACCCTGCTGGTGTACGTGCAGATCTACGTTGTGCTCCGCAAGCGGCGGAAACGCGTCAACACCAAGCCCAAGCGCTCCGGCCACCAGGGCCCCGAGCACGAGCTGGCCGCCACGCTGAAGGTGAGCCTGACAGAGACAGACGCTAGAACAGAGCTTAAGAAGACTGTACCAGACCAGCTATAGTCTTACGGTCTATGAAGGTGACAGAGATCATGTTTATTTATTTTTTTACAAGGCCAGGGCCAACAAATTAAATGCATTTAGGAGTTTGGCTGTATGCGTGAATGATACACAAATGGCTACTAATATTGAATTGGACAAGCGACACGTAGATTAGGTGTGTATTATAATCTGAAAAGGAAGGAGTTGTGTCTTGGTGTGTCTCTCTCTGGATCCACCAGAACCCCAGAGTGCTGCTCTGATCCAGGTTCTCCTCTGTTCCAGCTGCCACTATTCCAGGCTTTCTCTGGTCACACGACCCTAAAGAGAGACAGAAAAGGGAGATTTGGACCGTACTGTACTTACCCTGGTCATGTGATCACAGACATGCTCTTGTTTAACCCCCCTGACCCTCTTGAGACACAGGAGATTAGCTTCTAGAAGGTCTGTGTTGAGCCGGCTGAGACAGGTTCATCCTCTCCCTGCTACTCACTGAATCACAAAAACACTGGCTCAGTGATCCCCCCAGAACACAAGAAGCAAATGAGAAAGCACACCAATATGAGAGGCCGTATAGGCCATTATTCATACTTGGTCTCACATACACGCCATGACCTCACATATATACCATCATACTCTCACATATATACCATTATACTCTCACATATATACCATTATACTCTTGCACATAAACTACTTGGTCTCACATACAACACCATAACCTCACATATATACCATTATACTCTCACATATGTACCATTATACTCTCACATATATACCATTATACTCTCACATATATACCATTATACTCTTGCACATAAACTACTTGGTCTCACATACAACACCATAACCTCACATATATACCATTATACTCTCACATATGTACCATTATACTCTCACATATATACCATTATACTCTCACATATATACCATTATACTCTCACATATGTACCATTATACTCTCACATAAACACTATTATACTCTCACATATACACCATTATACTCTCACATATACACCATTATACTCTCACATATACACCATTATACTCTCACATATACACTATTATACTCTCACATATACACCATTATACTCTTGCACATAAACTGGCATACTCTCTTACACACACAAAAATACCCTCTTATATGCACCATCATACTAAAGTATGACAATATATGCAAGAGACAAATAGTATGTGTGAAACAGAATGTTAGTATATGTACGAGAATAACAGGATGTGTAAGAGAGAATACTTGTCTATGTAAGAGAGAATACTTGTCTATGTGAGAGAGAATACTTGTCTATGTGAGAGAGAATACTTGTCTATGTGAGAGAGAATACTTGTCTATGTGAGAGAGAATACTTGTCTTTGTGAGAGAGAATACTTGTCTTTGTGAGAGAGAATACTTGTCTTTTTGAGAGAGAATACTTGTCTTTGTGAGAGAGAATACTTGTCTTTGTGAGAGAGAATACTTGTCTATATGAGAGAGAATACTTGTCTATGTGAGAGAGAATACTTGTCTATGTGAGAGAGTTTGATTGAAAAGGAAGTAGTACTGAATTCTCAGTTCCTGATTGGCTTACACATGAAGAAGGATTTGGGGTAGATGTAGCTAACGCCCACCTTCCCTATCAAGACGAGACTGAGTGACATGACAAGATGGATTCATTAATAACATTTTGCATACTCCAAATCCTGCGGCGTCATTGTCAGAAATGTTGTATCAAAGACGACAGCCATACACGGGGGCTGTTTCTAACGCTAACGTTGACAATGAAATGCGCCGGCTCTTCAGACCTGGATCAGGTGCATCAAGGAGCGGCAGCAGCACTCTGTCAGGAGCTAGTCTTAATGCCAGCCAAGTGATGGCGCAAACCCAATATCAAACTCCGCAGTACTTAAGACTAACTCCTGACAGAGTGCTGCTGCCGCTCCGTGATGCACCTGATCGAGGTCTGAAGAGCAGGCGCATTTCATCGTTAGCGTCAGAAATAGCCACTGTGGATGGCTGTCGTCTTTGATTCCAACATTTCTGACAACGATTCAAGCAAATCCACAAAAAAACTCAAATGTAGAATTACATAGTTGTTTAGGAAGCTATACCGACCCCCACTACTTGAGTCAAAAGTCCTAGATCAGTTTTTCAATTGATGAAACAAACTATCATTTAAATTAAATGCCTGTGTGAATACCGTCCCGTGGCACTGGGGTTTTAACCGTTGACGTCTTTAATTAGTCGAGTGGTCTTTACACCCTTGGCTACTAACCTAAGCTTCAATGCCACAACCTGAATTTGATGTAAATCTGTTCACAACATTTTCCAGTTGGGACTTTTAGTATCCTATTTGAGTGTAGGCCCCTATGCACGATGAGTGCCCGCACCCATTCACTGCAACGAAATAGCTTCATGGATCCGACTCGGAATCTGAGCTTAGAGACGCTTGACAAAAAATGTGTTTGGCGTGTGGTGCGTTTTGGAATTGTTAATGTGATGTGTTCCCATCGTATTTAAGACGAAATAGTTTACAAAGAAGAGGTTTGTTAATGTGACTGTATACATATCTCACTCATACTGGCTAATCAGCTAACATGTTAAAGTAGCCTAGTCTACATCCAAAGTCGCCGTCGTGAAACTAGCCTCACTTTCACAAAAAGCTTCGAGGTAAAATTAAACCTTCAAAAACGTCTACATTTAGCCAATATTATTGTGCACAATTATTTTAGTATAGTTAATATGTAATTTAATTCCATAATTTCCCCAGGAATAACTGTAAAAACGTATTTCAGGAACGGGTCTGTCCTCCCTACAATAACGCCGCAGCATTTGGAGTATTCAAAATGTTATTAATAAGTCCAATGGCTTCATTAAGCCGCCCACTCTCTGCCATCTTGCCATGTCACTCAGTCTCGTCTTGATAGGGAAGGTGGGCGTTAGCTACATCTACCCCAAATCCTTCTTCTTCATTTGTAAGCCAATCAGGAAATGAGAATTCAGTACTACTTCCTTTTCAATCAAACTGCCTTCCGTTTCAATCAAACTCTCTCACATAGACAAGTATTCTCTCTCATATAGACAAGTATTCTCTCTCACATAGACAAGTATTCTCTCTCACATAGACAAGTATTCTCTCTCACATAGATAAGTATTCTCTCTTACACATCCTGTTATTCTCTTACATATAGTAACATTCTGTTTCACACATACTATTTGTCTCTTACATATATTGTCATACTTTAGTATGATGGTGCATATAAGACGGTATTTTTGTGTGTGTAAGAGAGTATGCCAGTTTATGTGCAAGAGTATAATGGTGTATATGTGAGAGTATAATAGTGTATATGTGAGAGTATAATGGTGTATATGTGAGAGTATAATGGTGTATATGTGAGAGTATAATGGTGTATATGTGAGAGTATAATAGTGTATATGTGAGAGTATAATGGTGTATATGTGAGAGTATAATGGTATATATGTGAGAGTATAATGGTATATATGTGAGGTCATGGTGTGTATGTGAGAGTATAATGGTGTATACGTGAGAGTATAATGGTGTATACGTGAGAGTATAATGGTATATACGTGAGAGTATAATGGTATATATGTGAGAGTATAATGGTATATATGTGAGGTCATAGCGTGTATGTGAGATCAAGTATGAATTAAGTCCTATACGGCCTCTCATACACCAACACACACACACACACTGTCCCTCAGGAGCACACACACAAACGCACACGCACACACTCACTGCCCCGAGGAGAACACAAACACACTTACAAACCCATCATCATTGATTTTGTAGAGAGATCAACAGCCATCCTTCTAGCGGAGGTCAGGATCTCCCAAGATCCAGTGATCCAGGCAGTCCCCAGTCTCAGTCCCCCAGTCTCAACCCCCCACTCTCAGTCCCCCACTCTCAGCCCCCCAGTCTCAACCCCCCACTCTCAGCCCCCCACTCTCAGCCCCCCAGTCTCAACCCCCCACTCTCAGCCCCCCACTCTCAGCCCCCCAGTCTCAGTCCCCCACTCTCAGCCCCCCAGTCTCAGCCCCCCACTCTCAGCCCCCCACTCTCAGTCCTCCAGTCTCAACCCCCTGGCCACCTATGCTCATGGATTGGCAGGTCTCTTTCCCTGAACGTCAGCAGTAATTCTTAACAATTCTGAATTCTGTCGTGCTACTGAAAACTTTCCCTTTCATCCATACGGATTTTACTGACGCAAAGCAGATCAATGACTTCTGAGCCTAGAAACACAGTAATGTATTTGACTCTGCTTTACTCTTACACAAACAGTAAAGTAAATGCCTTTGGTTGGTGTGTGTATGACTGTGTGTGTGGATGTCTGGGTGTGTAATCCATGTCAGCATGGATCAGCAGGTCTAACCATTGCTAATGTAATAGCAAGGCAGTTGCAAGGAATACAGTCCTCATCAGTTTTGGCTGTCAGTCAATACATGTTTTAAATTATAATAATACTTGACCTATGCCAGTAATTTTAAACCTGCCATGAATACTGTTATTGACATCATGGAGAATTAAAGGGTACACACACACACACACAATCACACACCACACAGTAACACAGATGGACTGTGATGTTTTTGATGGCTGATCTTTGTTCTAAGTGGTTTCTCTCAAAGACAGATTGATTAACCAGAGAGCTATGGTAAAGAACTACAGTTATAAAATCATCTTTTGAATTGTAGACACTCAATAAGAATGTACTATAGCAACTGTTTCCAGTATATCATCTGTGAAATCATGACAGGATTCATGTGGAAATAAATATAATTTCCCTGCTGATAATTAGAAACAATATGGTAGTTTTATTGTCAGGTAGAATGTTAAAATCAATATAATAAGTAAATTGATAATTAATTAGAAGTATATGGTCGTTTCAATGGAAGGGAGAAAAGGCTGTAATAGGTCTGTGTACTAATGCTGTCTCTCTCCCCTGGCCTTCCCTCTCTTTCTCCCTGACCTCCCTCTCTCACCCCTGACCTCCCTCTCTCACCCCTGACCTCTGTCCCTCACTCCTGACCTCCCTCTCTCACCCCTGACCTCCCTCTCTCACCCCTGGCCTCCCTCACTGTCCCCCCTGGCCTCTCTCTCTCACCCCTGACCTCCCTCTCTCACCCCTGGCCTCCCTCTCTCACCCCTGACCTCCCTCTCTCACCCCTGCCTCCCTCTCTCACCCCTGACCTCCCTCTCTCACCCCTGACCTCTGTCCCTCCTGACCTCCCTCTCTCATCCCTGACCTCCCTCTCTCACCCCTGACTTCCCTCTCTCACCCCTGGCCTCCCTCTCTCACCCCTGACCTCCCTCTCTCATCCCTGACCTCCCTCTCTCACCCCTGACCTCTGTCCCTCACTCCTGACCTCCCTCTCTCACCCCTGACCTCCCTCTCTCATCCCTGACCTCCCTCTCTCACCCCTGTCCTCTGTCCCTCACTCCTGACCTCCCTCTCTCATCCCTGGCCTCCCTCACTGTCCCCTCTGGCCTCCCTCTCTCACCCCTGGCCTCTCTCCCCCTGGTGTCCTTCTTCTCTCCACCTGGCCCCTCTTTCTCCCTCGGTCTATCTCTCTCTCCCCCCTGACCTCTTTCTCTCCCCTGACTTGTCTCTCTCTCCTGGCTTCTCTCTCTCCTCTGGCTTGTCTCTCTCCATATCTCCCTCTCTCTGCATGGTCCCTCTCTTCCCTGGCCTCTCTCTCCCTGCTGGTCTCTCTCTTCCCTGGCCTCTCTCTCCCCTGGTCTCTCTCTCTTTCTTGCTCCTCCTTCTGAAGCAAGAGAAGTGCACTCACCCAGAGGATGTACGTCTGTGCACTGTGATCGTCAAGTCTAATGGCAGCTTTCCTGTCAGCAAGAAGAAAGTGGTACGTTTAATTATCTCGGTCTCATTCCAGATATATTTAGTAAACTCTCTGAGGGGGGGGTGGGCGGGGGGCTGTGTGGGGGGGGGAGCGCGCACCCGGGGGGGGGGGGGGGGGGGGGGGGGGGGGCGGTGCTTCCCTTTGGTAAGGAAGTTAACATGGATCCACCTCCAGATTCTCCCCAGTTACCCCCATTAAAACGCGATTCATCAGATGCGTTAAGGATTCAATTTATCAAAGCAGTCGTCAGCGGAAGCCGTAATTATCATTTACCAAACTAAATGGATGATCGCAGCATGTTCATATAATCCCGCCGCCCGAAGGCCCATTATGTGAAGAATGTTTCTGGCACGATGCACCAACCCCCTCTCTGAAAGATTTACAATGTCTTTATTCACTGTATTAAATCACCACAGGCTCACGCTAGTCATTTCCGGTGTCTCACCAAATCTTCATCACAGTTATATCATGAAGCAAAACGGATTTTTGCAATTCATCCAATCACAGCTCAACAAAGAGTATTGTATCAGTAGTTAAAAACAGACCTTCCCCAATCCATCCAATCGCAGATATTCATCAAAGAGGTGGCCAACGAGGTGGAGGACATGGAGTTGGATGACCTGCAGACCTGCAGCAAGGCAGAGAAGCAGCAGAAGTGTCCAGACCCTCCCCAGGCCTCCAGCCACCAGCCCCCCCAGGCCTCCAGCCACCAGCCCCCCCAGGCCTCCTGCCACCAGCCCCCCCAGCCCCAGCCCTCACACCCCTCCCAGCAGCTGCTCCCCAGCAAGGCCCCCAACACCAGCCCCACCTCCACCCCACCCACCCCGCCCAAGGAGGCCCTGAAGACTCAGAAGAATGGGGACACTGGGCCCAAGGAGATCCAGGCGGAGCCTCCCAGGGTGACCAAAGCCTTCCAGACCCAGGCCCTGCCCAACGGCAAGACCCAGACCTCCGTCAAGACCATGAGCAAGAGGAAGATCTCCCAGCAGAAAGAGAAGAAAGCCACACAGATGTTAGCTATTGTCCTGGGTGAGTACAAGTACTTATTTGAGTATTTGCTCAAGTAACTTACTTACTTATTAGAGTAATACTTGTAAGTGTATTGATTTATTTGACGATCCACCTTGTGGGCCACCCTTCAGACCTCTGACACAACTTGAACAGGTAGTTAGAATTGCAGGACGATGAAGACAAAAATTGCTGTAGGAGAGTAGCGACAGCGATGTCAGGGGATCTGGTGTTAGGTCTCTGTAAAGGCAAGGGTACCATGTGTTACCAAGAGGAGCCAATTATAAACAGCTGGTTTATTTGCTGCTCCGAATGCAGTGTGCTGGTCTCCTGCCTGGCTGCTTCAGCTTCTGTTGTGCTGGTTGTTTCTGCTTAGTGAGAGTTTGAAAAGAACTGGAAGGCAGTGCAGTACACAGTGATGCAACAACATGAAAGCATTTGTCCTCTCTTCACTTTGTAACAGACACACAGTTTATTTTTTAGTATAATACTAAAGCAAATAAAGCACACACACCTAAGGTCTGCATCGAGACCTGTCTATCTTTAAATAGACTCTATGCTGTCTTTAATGGTATTGTCCCTCTCCTCTATCTCTTCTCCTTCTTGTGACTCCCCCTCCATCTCGCCCTTCCTCTCCCTCTTTAGGTGTGTTCATCATATGCTGGCTGCCCTTCTTCATCACTCACATCCTGAACACCCACTGCACCACCTGCAAGGTTCCGGCTGAGATGTACAACGCCTTCACATGGCTCGGCTATGTGAACAGCGCAGTCAACCCCATAATTTACACCACCTTCAACGTGGAGTTCAGGAAGGCCTTCATCAAGATCCTGCACTGCTAGGATGGTGTACGAGGAGGAAGCTACGAGGAAGAAGCAGTGACATCACGTGCTGTGTACTTCCATTGGCCGTATTGGGACTGCTACCTGTGACCAAGCCTGCTAGGAGACCAGAGTGACTTAGCGGCGGCCATTTTGGAAGACTATATCAGACAATATGAACTAACTTTGTGGACTAACTGTTCTCTTGAATGAATGTAAATCAAAGGAATAACGTCTGTATCAATGAACTTGTTTCTTGGAAAAAATGTCATATTCTCTAGAGACCATTGTGCTTGTCACTCAAGAGCCATCCTTAATGTATAGAATGCACGCACACACGCAGGAACACGCACAGACACACACAACCACACACACATGGCTGTGATTTAAAAAATAAAAAGCAAATCAACATAATATTTAATCTGTATAGGTTGTGTTTTTGCTGATGCCTGCATTCTGCGGATAACACCGAAGCATCAACAAACCAGTGTTTGTCTCAGTATTAAGCCCAATAATTGAACTAGAAGCTCCTCGGTTTTCAAAACTACCATAAATCAGAATGTGTGCTGAAAAAAACAGAGAATTTTCTATTTCTCACTTTATCATCGGCAGAAGAGGATGCCACTTATGTGCAATGTAATTAAGAATTCAAATCAATAATTTATTTTAATTGAATAAATGTATTATTATGAATATTATTATTCTCACTATTATTATTGTTATCGTTTGCTGTACATGCTTTGTCGAGGACACATTCAATGTGATTATATGGCTGCCGTGGAAACGTGATGCATGTTACATCGCTCCTAACCTTGATGTCTCATCAAATGTATGTTTGACCAAAAAAAAAAAAAAACGAAAGATGTTCAATAAAACACGTTATGAGACACTGTACCGTGGCCCACAAACATCTGTTAACCTTCCTCCAATGACCTTCAATCCCACCAGTCTGAAAACTGATCCTGTAGCAATTTGTTATGTATTTTTCCACACTTTTCCCACAGTTGGGACACTGTCCTGTGTGGTCTTCTTTGAAAATTCACCAGGTGGATTGTGTGGTTGTTTGCGGTCGTTAACCACATTACCAGGAGCCCCAAACCCTTCCTGAGTGGGTTGAGGGCCCTCCGCATCTCTGCTGGCCTTCACACATGCAAACAGAAAGGAATGGTGGTGCCTAACACAATCCTACATAGACCATCTCTCCATAATAGTCTAAAAACTAAATTAGCAGCACCGTCTGTATGTGTGTGAGTGTGTGTGTGAGGGTGTGTGTGTGTATGTGTGTGAGTGTGTGTGTGTGTGTGTGTGTGTGTGCGTGTGTGTGTGTGATGTGATGTGTGAGGATGACACAGTGTGATGTGCAAGCCACTTCTCCCAGGACGTTAGAAGGCCATTAGCCCCATGGCAACCATTATCCGAGAAGAGTTGACTCAACATAGCAGATCAACTCTAACACACACATCATATACAGACTCAATGTAGAAACACAAACATATGATACCCTCAGCCATACTAACACACAGGCACAACACACATTCATACTCAAAAATGTACAGACTGGCAAACACACATACACTCACACACACACTCCATACATGCCCCCTCCAACTGATCTACATACATTAGGTTGCCATGGGGACAGGGAATATAAATACCTGGGTTGACATATTCACATAAAATGTATGTCATAACAGCTGCTTCAGCTGTTTTCTCACCACTTCTGAGGTTCTTAGGAGGCAAAATTGACATTACAGTAGACTGAAAATTTAGATTGAGATAGTATGTATCATATATATATTATATGTCTATAGACATACTGTTTATAGAAATGGATATACATTTATATATGAACATGGTACTGTAAATGTCATGTAAATGTACAGCACTGGCCTGATCTACAGTATGGGTTTCTACACAAACATGGTAAAGTGCCTGCCACATATACATATTTAGATATAAACATGGTACAGTATCTGATATATATATAGCAAATGTTTACTCCTCGACAGGTCTGCAAACGCGAGATAAAAATCGTTTTAACAAATCGAGGCTGATGAAAAGGCTCCAGAAAGGCTCATTCCAGAGCAGGGAAACATCTCCACCCTCAAGGCCTTCTCACTGAGGGGACACCCCTCACATTCCCCAGCACACCTCTCAGTGAACACAGTTGTAAGGCCGAAGACGCTTGTGTTTGTCCCCGGCTGTGAAACAATTTGGTTACATGTCAGGGAGATTGACTCGTTAATATCTGACTCCAATTTAGAAATGTGCAAGTACGTTACCTGTAACCTCGAGCGCTAAACAATCAATGACATGAGACTCTGACCTAGGTAAAAATGGTATGCTTGATCAGGGCACCGACCTTAAAGTAAGCATACTCACTAATAAGCCGTTTATCTCTACTATGGATATGGATTTAACCACCAACACAGTATGCAAACTGACCCCCAGTGGCTACGGTCTTACCTTCGGAGCATGGAAAGTCCTACTGTATGTGACTCAGAGGCCTTAAGTTAAAACCTACTTCGAAAGTGTATGTCTATAGCCAGTGTTAGCCGAATCAACCTAACTAGGTCAAGGTTTTCACCGCCTTACTGTGATAGATACGTACAAGGAGAACCAGTAACTTAAAATGCTCAATGATTTATGCAACAACTGTCTGGTTTATTATCTAAATAGAAAGATAATCAATACAATAATAATGAAACAATCAAATACAAAACATACTTTCGGAGCAATCGTTAAGGGAGGTAATCACAATGAAACTAGGCTAATAGCCTAATGCACCGGAGCTCGTATAGTAAACAAAACTCAAAGTGATTGGTAAATCTTCTCCATATATACACCCAAAACTGTATACTAAAATAGGGACACCGGCCATATGAAAGAAAGAAACTCATAAAAATTCAAATTGGACCACCACTCATCATTACTCAAGGCTGCAGTAAACCAAGTGTGATGCCTTTGCAAGACAAGGGAATATGTAAACACATGTTGGACTACTGCATGCACAAACTCTGTAAACCCTGTATATATACATGTTACAACATTAAAAGTATTACTAGAATGTCATACATACAAATAAGAAACAAAATCATACTAAACATGACATCAAAAGATGTTTATAATTATATTTACATGAACACAACAAGTCTTCCTCGGTTCCCCCTCCTCTTCCACTGTTGAGGCCACTTCTCCAGAGGTGTCATCAAAGTGTGATGGTCATTTGAACATTACAGTCCCTTTTGTGCAAATCAACGACTGTCCCAGATGAGTGTCTGAGTGACCAGTGACAAAGGGGCTGTATCCTTCAGGTCTCTGCCAACACAACCCTACACAGTTATACAGCCGTGGCCAAATGTATTGGGAACGACATACATTTTGTGTTTGCAAAGCTTGCTGGGCCTTGGCATAAAATGACTGCTTACATAATTTCAGTAAGTCATTTCATCAGCACAGGTGAAAGTGTGAACTAGTTCTAGCCAGGTGAAATCACTCTATCATTCCGGATTTTAAGAGCAGATTGACGGCTGTAAAAGAGGGGAATATTTGCATATATTGGAAATGTTCGCCCCAAAAAAGCTTTAAAAAATAGGAAATGTGCCTTATTGCATTCCAGTATTCTATAGAAACATGTGAAAACATTTTCCTCAAAGACTGAACCAGCTAACTTGGAAAAACACAATTTTTGTCATTGCCAAAACGTATTGCCACGACTGTACATATTGCATGTCAGCACATACTATCAGATCACATACAATCGTTACAAGCTGTCATCCTAGGTTGTATGTAACGTGACTTTGAAGACACTCTGCTGATTCCACACAGTCTTCCATTTTTATAATCCGTGATTCTTTGTCTAAATCTGGTACACAACAACAAAAATCAAAGTAGCATAGCAGGTGTGCGCATGAAAAAGCCCCACTAAGTGTCACCTCTGGGATGCATGTAGGAAGTCTGAAAGCAAGTGTTCTGCTGTAGTCTCTGTGGTAACTGTGGCGAGACCTCATTCCAGAGGCTGTGTGGAGACAGAAGCCAAATGTGTGTGTGTGCATGAGAGTGTGTGTTTGTGTGTGTGTAGATGTGTGTGTGTGTGTGTGGGTGTGTGTTACACACAAAAACGTCTCGCTAAATTTGGAGATGATTCACAGCTAATTGACGATTTTACACTCGATCAATTAGATGGGGGACGAGCGTCGGGGTTGGCCAGTGCTCTGGAGGGTCCACCAGAGGGTGTCTGCAGGGTCCTCGTGCCCCGCTACATTTGATGTGCTTTGAGCCAGCGCTGGCTGTCTGTTCCTGAATTCCCTGACTACTGATTGGTTATGCATACGCACTCACTGCTGATTGGGGCAGCGGAGGGGTAGAGTCCGCCAGCAGCCAATCATCCGATTGGCTTTTAAGGAGCTCCCTCGGGCTCCTCCCCTTTCCCCCTCCTCCTCATTCCTTCCACCCCGTTCCTCACCATCCCGGATCCTCCTTACCTTCCCCCTTCCTCCCCCATCTCTCCCACTAAACCCAAACATCCACCTCTTCAGTCACAGTCAGTCTGGAAACCATAGCAATGCAGTCTCCCATGTCATATCGACCAAAGACACACACATGCACGTCAACACACACACTCACCCAAACGAACACGCACGGTGTAGTCTATTATTGACTGTGACATTGATTCTCTGTAACGTTTTAAGGCTGCCTGGAGAAAGCTACTGACAGGAGTCTGTACCCACAGGGACAGCTGTGGAGAGCAGAGGTATGCAGGCCTTTATGGAGAGGGCTTGGCTGCTCTCCAAACACACCGGCTCCTTCTGACTCTGTCTGTCCGGCTGATGGGCTCCTCTCGTTTTTCCTCGTCTTTCCAGACTGGTGATTGGCAGGTTCAAATATCGAAGTGGAGGTGATGTGTGAGTGTGTGTGTGTGTGTGTGTGTGTGTGTGGCTTGGGTCTGTGTGCATTCATGTACTGTATGTGTGTGGTTTCAGTATGTGTGCGTGGGTGTGTGTATGTATCTGTGTGTGTGAGTTTTGGCTTCTCCGGTGTGTTTGTTCCCACACCGCAACATCTAATAAAGACAATCTAATAGCTCATCTGCATTATTGAAAACTTCCCACGTTGTAGCTGCACCCCGAAACGCTGAAAGCGTTTTAGTGGCGCCTGCCTCGGGGCCGTGAGGCCTGGCTGCTTGATTCCTGACTGACTGATTGCGAGGGCTGCTCCTGCTGAACGTGAGTGTTACCCCTCAGAATGCTCTGGTTACCATGATGAAGGGATAATCAAAGCCCTCCCTGCTGCTTCCCATCAGGCAACCATTTGATCCTGAGTGTTCCACGGTTCTCTCTTCATCTCTCCACCTCTCCGTCCCTCTCCATCTGTCTCCGACTTGGTATCCCCTCTCTCTTCATCTCTCTCTCCCTCTGTCTCCCTCTCTGTCTCTCTCTGTGTCCCTCTCTCTCTCTCTCTCTCTCTCTCTTTCTCTCTCCATATATCCTTCTCTGTCCCACTCTCTTTCTTCATCTCCTCCCCCCAACTCTCTCACTCTCCATCTCTCTCTGCCCCCTCTCTCTCCACACCCTCTCACTGTCACCCCCCCCCCCCCCCCCTCTCTTCGTCCTCATCCCACTCTCGGCCCATCCTCTTCATCAGACGAGCAGAAATCAAATATATTCTGTGGGTCTCGCGCCGAGACAGTGGAGGTGAGCAGCCTGAGAGTGAGAGGTGAGAGTGGACCTCACGACACAGAGGAGGAAGAGAAGATACCGGGAGACGTGAGCCCCCAGCTCCAACCACCACTTAGCAGTGATTCTCTGTACACAACTGAGGGCTAATGTGAAATGGGGCCATTTGTCAACCTCCAGGACACATCAATCAGTCAGTGTGGAGCAGGAGCCTGGCCTGGTGGGACTGGGCAGCAGGACTCAGGGTTTTAGGGTATCTGCGTGTTCCATCGGAAATGATAAATGTTGTTTACTTCAGTTTGACTTCGGAGGAATGGCATTTTACTTTACTCTGGAGAGAGATCACTCTCAGATTAAAAGAAAAGAAATGGAACGTAATGATGGCAGATAGAAAATGTTAGCAATCACGTCATCAGTTGCCACATCTCTTTGTAAATAATCTGTATTTTCTAACAAAAGTGAGGCTGTTTTCTTCCAGGGCCCATGATTACAGCTCTGTTTGATTCCTTCTGTGAGCTGTACAGAAGCACAAGAGCCTCACAATGAATGTGTTGTCAACTAAAGAATACACCAACTCCCACAATAGACCCACATTGCTTAGACAACAAGACAATAATCAACAACGAATTAGACACATATTGTCCACAATTTGTAGTCCACAATATTTTGTATTATTTAGACTGGGAAAAGTGTTTACGTTCTTGTAAACAGCATCTTGTTCGTGGATTAATTCAGTCAGAGCAGTTGCTAGGGCAGAGGTTGCACCAAAACGAATGGTTGTTGTTGTGGATCTGGTGTCATTGTCGTCGATAGTAACCACCACTTCCTGTTCCCCAGGGAGTCCAAGGGGAGGTGCCAGGATAGTCAACAGGCCATTAGGGAAGACAGGATGGATGCTTCCCTCTCACTCCACTTCCCCCAGGGAGAGACAGCAGTCCTGGTCAATACTGAGGAGGAGGCTGGAGATAGGTGGGAACCAATGACGCGCCACAGAGAGGAGGCTGGAGAGAGGTGGGAACCAATGACGCGCCACAGAGAGGAGGCTGGAGAGAGGTGGGAACCAATGACGCGCCACAGAGAGGAGGCTGGAGAGAGGTGGGAACCAATGACGCGCCACAGAGAGGAGGCTGGAGAGAGGTGGGAACCAATGACGCGCCGCAGAGAGTTCTTCTTTTCTTTACTTTTGTCTTCTTTCTTTTTTTTATATTTTTTCAGGAAACGGCTCTATGCTAATTAAATGTTACTCCTTGAAGTTTCAGTCTAGACGGACAGGCAGAGGCCTCTGGCCCTAAGAAAGAACCGGTATCAAACAAGCAGATATAATCCAAATTCCAATTGAAGCACTGTGTGCTGGTGCTGTGGCAGAGAGAGTGATGGAGAGAGAGAAATAGAGAGAGAGGGCGAGAGAACACTACCAACTACATCAACATAACGCTCTCAGCTCAGCCAGCGTTGGAAGAGAGGATGGGGGTCCGAGTGACTCGTAATCATGAATCCCTCCCAGGCGTGGCAGGTATCAATCTGCATCCTGTCCCAGCCTTGGGGGGGTTTGAGGCAGCAGGAGTGACGAGGCAAGCCGGCCGGCGTGGCCCTGTTGTTAATTGTGTTGGGAGTGTCTGGACGCAGACTGAAGGAGAGCTCCCCGGGCGAGCTAGGCACAATCACACGCTGCTCTGCGCTCTCTCTTCTCCAAGTCAGGAGATGAGGGGAATTAGAGGGGCACAGCTGAGCCATGCAGAGGTGTTGTGTTTGGCTTCCTAATGTGTTAATAACTCTGTTCCAGCTACTCGACCACAGAACAGGGCCACACACACACCACGCCAATCTACAAACCACTCCACTCTAACATCCCACCACACACACATTACACACACACACACCAGGCCCTGACACCCCCACCCTTCCACCTTTCATGCATCCATACTTCACACATCCAAATCAATACTGTCAAGCACCTGCGCCTTGCACAGCGTGCTGCCACGGCGACGGCGCTCGCTGACTAGACGGAGACAGAAACAGGAAATCACTCTGGCTGAGATGAAGCTCTTAAGTGCTGGCGCCGGCGTCATCCGTGATCTGTCATCTGTCTAGCAAATCTGACGTTTGATCTCTACTCCGGGCACACCTGGCCCTGTACCGGAAAAACCTGGTCGGTGCTGGTTATTACGGTTATGGTCACAGGATCAAAGGGTTCAGGGTTCAGGGGTCACTGAGAGGGATCACACCATGCTGCGGAGGATCAGATCCAGAGATCTCATCCTTAATCCTAATCTGTGACCTCTGGAGACCTTGATGGACGATGCCCGGATCCCAGGTCAACAGTAATCCCAGGCTATAAACTATAATCCCATACTACAGTACAAACACTCATTCCAGACTGAAAACACTACCGCCAGACTACACAGCTTCTGCATTGAATATCTTCCTTCGACAGTGTCCATAAGATCCTGTAATCTCATTAAGAGTGTGAGATTTGGGGCCTGATTATCAAAACAGCCATCTGTGCCAGCAAGAAATAAAGCAATATATCACCTAGAATAAAAGTGTCAGCCATATGACATTGTATGACACATTTCATAGGTAGAATGTCATCTAGAGATCATCAGATTGGATAAATGAGTAGGAAGGGAAGTATTACCCGACAGAGAGAGTTCTTGCCTCCCCTGAAACTGATTTACACAGGCTGAGACGGGTGATCTTCAACTCCTCCTCAACCTGGAGTTGACCTTCAGATCAACCAGGGGAAGTTGGTACATATCACAGATGCTGACATCATCAGAGTTCAACTTTGAACAAGGAACACAACTTTTTTAAACTGAAAGAAAAGTATGTGTCTCACTTCTCAAAGAAGTTCGGATGACAATGTCTGTCCCATCAGTGGTGTGGCCCTTCTCTTTGAGAGTACGACCTCTTTGATCCATGACGCAGCCACAGAAAGTCTAGAAAGAGTTGCGAGTTTCCAAAACTTCCAGACTCCCAGGCCAATATAAGCAGCTATGATACAGACATCCTCATACACCATCATACGCTTATTGATTCATCTCAGCGTATCAGGTGATTTATATACTCTGGAGTAGAGACCGGGTGAGGCAATTCACTGGCCTCATTTCATCTTATTTAAGTCATCACACCTAATCTTCTCTTTTTCACCTGGTTCAAAGGAACTCTGACTGGGAAGTTTCTCATCCCGCAGAAGGTGGTGTGATTGGACTTTTTATATTTCAGTAAAGACGAGTCTATGTGCCCCTCCTCAAACATTTTAAATGTGTTTAAAGTTGCGGATCCATCCTTCTTATGGAAAATACCTGTGATGAAGTATTTAGCCAGGGCCCTAGGTCTGGTTGTTTGTGTTTGCCTTGGGTGATACAACAGCCAGACACAGGATTTGACAAAATAGACCCCAGTCTCAGAAGCAGCAACAAACTACAACAGTGATTCCGTCGCTACTCACACAACTTCAGACATTTCACAAGGCTTCAGAAATTAAGGACAGAAATTCCAGTTTCAAAGACTGTATCAGCCAGTCATTTTCTCTGATAGCTTTTTTAATCACAGGCCTCTACTTTTATAAAGCCTGTGGATGACTGACCCGGTCATCCATCTAAAGTGCCCCCCACTGCCGTCAGTGCAACATGGCGAGAAAAACAAACAAGTCTAATCATCATCATCTTATCAACATCTTCATACAGTATACAGTTCAAAGCGATTCCAGCCTGGAGATTCACACAATGCATGTCATTACCTCCAGGATGATCTGTGTGTGACCCCGTCCCCAGCTCCAGACTGCCCTCCAGGTAGCTCTGTCTGCCTGAGAAAAACTGTCTCTCTCTATCTCTTTTTCTCCCCCTTATCTCTCCCCCTTATCTCTCTCCCCGCCCCCCTTCTCCCTCTCTCTCCTTCACAGTCTGTGGCTGCCTGAGACCGCCAAACCTGCCTGGAGAGAGGGAATGGGAGAGAGAAGGAAAGGGGGGAAGACTGGTGGGTGTGACGTTTAAAGAGAACTGGCAGGCCGTGAGCAGGACAATCCTCCATTCATCTGCTACACTGGCGGCTCCTTCGAGGCCTGAAGGACGGAGTGAGGGAGGGAGAGAGTGGAAGAGAGAGAGAGACAAACAGTGAAGGAAGGTAGGAGAGCAGGGAAGGAAAGAGGAAGATGAGGGGAGGAGAGAAGGGCATATGGAATGTGACAGAGTGAGAGGGAGAAAGTGGGGAGATGGCAAAAGAGGAATAGATAAAGAGGGGGAGCAAGAAGAGAGTGTAAAAGACCAAAAGAGGACAAGCGAAAGGGGGAGTGGGAGAGAAAATGAGGGCGAGAGAGAGATCGAGCACAAAAGACCAAAAGAAAGCTAAAGGGGAGTGAAAGAAAGAGAGAGGGAGAGGAGAGAGAGGTAGAGAGAGAGAGGGAGCGAGAGAGGGAGATGATGGAAGATGGAGGAAATGAAACAGATCTCTATCTGAAGGGTGTTTTTTTTGTCTTCATGCCTGCCAGACTGGATCCAGACATTCTGACAGGAATTTTGCCATGCTCTGACTTCTCTCTGCAACTTTGAGTCAATTTTTCAAGGTTCATGAAATGTCTCTTTCATTTTCCATCCTTTGTTACGTCCTACAGCCTTCGAACACCTTTAGAGCACCTGGGGCTCTATTACGTATAAACAGGGGTGTGTATGTGTGTGTTTTTGCATACACATGAGTGTGTCTTCAAACAGTTCACATAAGTCAGTCATATTTCTTGTTGAAAGACTGTACAACCAGACTGACATTCAGCTATACAATAGCTCCACAGCTGCAGGAGCGGGTAAAGAACCGGTGTCCTTCACTGTTGTCATGGTTCTTTAGTGGGCCGTGAAAAAATGAACTTGTCTTTTGATCTGAATCACTATTTATTTGATGATAACAAAAGTAACTGTGCTTATAAGCGAGTGCAAAGAGTACATGTTTGTGCACACTTCCTTTGAATATATGTGTGTGTTTGTATGAGTGTGTATGCATGCATGAGTAGAGTGGTTGTGTGCAGATGCAGTGGGTGTGCATACAGTGTGTGTATGTATGTTGTGTGTGAGGGCGCATGCTGTGTGTTTGTGTGTCTGTGTGTGTATGTGTATATGTGTAGGTTAAACGTGTGCGTTATACAGTACTGCAGCTCTGTGGAGATGACATAGATAAGCCAGTGCGTAGGTTGTAATCCCAGCTGAAATCTTCTTACTGCAGCAATACCATCGGATGTGTACGTGGGCTTAGAGCGCAAATGGAAAGTAAAACAAACAAAGAAATAGACTGTTGTCACAATATCACAGATAATCGCTTATTGTCTCCAAAACGGCTCCTGGGGGCTCAAACTAAATGTGTTATAGAGCTCACATAACAGAGCTGGGAGCCTCAGCCCATCTCATCACTTCCTCCTGATCATCTTCCTCAAAGCTCTGCCTTCGAACAATCAGTACCTGTTAAAGCACACAAGGGACTTCCAGACAACACCGTTTCCAAGTGGCTGTTAGTGCAGAAGGCCATTCTGGAATGGGGTTTGTGCTGACGCCAGGTCCCAAAGCAAAACCTCCAGCTGCCTGTCAAAACCTTGATCTTTTCTTCACTAACCCTAACCGGAATCCTAACTCAAAAAAAGAAAAAAAGTCAATGTTGTTCTATGTACATGACATGATTCAATCAATAGATACATTATTTTCGTCTCCAAACATGAAAATATGTGATACTGTGACCTAGCTGATGAACTGTCTGGTTGACATTACCTCTTTGCTGTCACACTTGTCTGCTGACGGTGAGAGGGCTGACAACAGCGAATCCACGAGTGTTACGACTGTCACTTCTGGTATCACATCTCCAGTCCCTTTCTGACACACTCGTAAATGAAGTGTCCCAACCTGTCTCAGCCACCTGCAGTGAAAATGACAGGAATTGGGTCGTTCTCTTCCTGTTTTCTCACCCACTCTCTGGCTCTATTCTTCCCCCTTCTTTCGATCTCCCATTACTCTTCCTCTCCCCCTCTGTTTCCCAGAAGACATCTTGCCAGGCAGCATTCCTCCTTGTCTGTTGACATTGATGGGATCTCACCCGGAGACAAGTGTGTAATTCCTGTGATAAACTCTTTCTATTTATTCCTCTAAGTACACACTCACATACCCATCCTGTCAGCAATAACAAACATTCTAGACAGTCATCACCCCGTCAATACTAGCTTGCTTGAGAGGCAAACCCCATCCCATCCACAGTAGCTAGCTTGCTGGGTAGCTAACAGGCTTGCGGGATAATGGGAGGAATGAAGGATGACGCTCATCTCAAGCAGTAGCAACCTTAGCTAACCTGCTAGGCATCTGAGAGGGATGAAGCTCATATCCAGGATCATCTAATCGATGGCTGGAGCCTGACCTTTTACACCCACCAAGACGCTCCCTGACAGATGGTAATTAGGTTTGTTAACGACTGACGCTATCATTCAGACATGTGGGTAATGCTCTAAAGCCACCCATGGTCCCTGCAGCTCAACACACGGAGAGAGTGAGAAAAGGAGAGAGAGAAAGAGACATACAGAGACAGTGACAGAAAGAGAGGAAAAGGGAGAGAGAAAGAGAGGGAGGGAAAGAGAGGGAGACATACAAAGACACAGAGAAGAGTAATAAATGCAGAGACACTGTGAGGGGAAGAAAGAGAGACAAACACACACAGAATAGAGATGCAGAAAGAGACAGACACAAACAAAGAAGGAACAGGGTTTCAGAGAGAGATACTCAGAACACAGACAGTGGGTTCACAACAACAGCAGTTATTAAGTACACCAACATGTTGCTCAGCCAGATTCTGTCTGGACACTCCACTGTTAAAGAGAACTCATTTAGGCTCAATAATGCCCTCAGGCTTAAAACCCTGTTCTAACAGATGACATTTGCCAAAGGAGCCCAAGAGCATATCTACATAATAAGCTGTTTATCCTGTCTGGGGTGGGGGGGGGGGGGGGGGGGGGGGGGGGGGCTGTGGTCCTCCTGGATCCTCTCTAAATCTCTCTCACTCACTGCTCTATCTCTCTCTCTGTCCTCCCCCACCCACTCTCCCTCCTTCTATCTTTCCCCTCCCCCTCCCTCTATCTATCCCCCAGCCCTCTCTCTGTCCCCCCCCCCCCAACAAACCCATCCATTCCCACCTGACCCCTCCCACCCCCTCCAGTATCCAGGCCCCACATAGTCAGGCTTGGCCAGGTCCCTCTGCCCAGGTGTGCCATCTCAGCAGGCTAAACAGGCATCTTCCCGGGCACCTCTGGCCTCGCCGGGGTAATTGATTGTGAGTGATCTCTCAAGGCTCCAGGGGGGTCATTTTCCAGTCTTTTTTTTTTTTTCGAGGGTGATGATGTAGAAAACATCTCCCAGGGCCTAGATTCCACCCCGATGCTGTCGCTGTGTCTCTGCAGGGGGATGGAAACAGGATCCCCATCCCGGGTGTGGATCCCTTAGCTGGGCCATCCCGGGGCATCCTGGGGCCTGGTCTCTGGCAGGCCTCCAGGATGTCTGGCTCTGCTCTGCTCACACGCACACACTCCTAAATCTATAGGGTTAGGGTTAGTCATAACACACTGAACACTTGTACACATAATACGCCATGGCTTCCCAGAGCTTTCCACCACTTCCCAGCTTTCCGCGACGTGACCCGCTGGAAATAATGTCTTAACCTTTAAAAATGGTCGATGTGAACAGTAAATAGAGAGCACTGACGTAAATATGTTAAAAAGTGCCAATTGTGCTTTCTCCCTCTTTCTTTTATCTCTGTCTCTCTCTTACTGTATGTTAGAGGGAATGTCACAACGCTGCATAGGGAATGTAGCACTGCATATGTCAGCCTTGCAACCCCCTCATTCTGTCAACACCATTACTCACAGCTGATGCTCCAAAGCCACCTTGTTTTGCTCAGAATATCCCATTCTGCCTGCTGCTCTGCTTGTCCTCAGCGTGGCTGCCATCAAACATGCAGCTCTGGGATGATTAATGGGGAGTATTACAGCTTTCCCGCCCAGCCTGGAAGATCCCCCCTCCCCTTCACTAAATCTAGTCCTACAAACACACCTGTACACGCACGCATATTTACACCTGAACACACACACACCCGAACACACACACACTTGAACACACATGCACAGACATTCATTTGCACCTCAACACAGCCGCACACACACATATCTAATGTACGTCACACAAGGCTTGAACACGGAGGAAATGGAAGCTACTCTGTCCCTGGAGTGTTCTAGAATAATGTACCCGCTACAATGTATCCCATTTCCCTCTCCCCACCTCTCTCTCTCTCTCTCTCCCTCTCTCTCTCTCTCTCTCCCTCTCTCTCTCTCTCTCTCTTTATTTTCTTACTATCTCTTTATTCTCTCTCTATTCCCTCTTTCTTTTCTCTATCTTCTCCTTATATTCTCTCTCTCTCTCTCTCTCTCTCTCTCTCTCTCTCTCTCTCTCTCTCTCTCTCTCTCTCTCCTCTCTTTATTTTCTTACTATCTCTTTATTCTCTCTCTATTCCCTCTTTCTTTTCTCTATCTTCTCCTTATATTCTCTCTCTCTCTCTCTCTCTCTCTCTCTCTCTCCTCTCTCTCTCTCTCTCTCTTTATTTTCTTACTATCTCTTTATTCTCTCTCTATTCCCTCTTTCTTTTCTCTATCTTCTCCTTATATTCTCTCTCTCTCTCTCTCTCTCTCTCTCTCTCTCTCTCTCCCTCTCTCTTTATTTTCTTACTATCTCTTTATTCTCTCTCTATTCCCTCTTTCTTTTCTCTATCTTCTCCTTATATTCTCTCTCTCTCTCTCTCTCTCTCTCTCTCTCTCTCTCTCTCTCTCTCTCTCTCTCTCTCTCCCTCTCTCCCTCTCTCTTTATTTTCTTACTATCTCTTTATTCTCTCTCTATTCCCTCTTTCTTTTCTCTATCTTCTCCTTATATTCTCTCTCTCTCTCTCTCTCTCTCTCTCTCTCTTTCTCTCTCTCTCTATCTCTCTCTCTCTATCTCTCTCTCTCCCTCTCTCCTACTGCCAGCTGTTTATTCCCCAGTTATTTCTAGCAGATTTCATCATAACCTTATATTGTTCTCTTATCCACTTTCTTTTCCTCCCACTCCCCCTCTCTCCCTCCCCCCACCTCCCCTCGCTCTGGACAAGCTTTGTGTTGACCTTTATCACAAATCCGAAGGCTTCACATCTACAATGTTCCGGTATTTTCGGCGAGGGTCCTTCGGAGTGGAACCAGACTGAGCCTGGGAGAGAGCAATGATCGGCTCACTTCTGACTCGTGGGTCCAGATGACAGGCAGCTCTGCTGGGGTTTAGCGTGCTGAGGCAAGTGTTGCTACCATGTTGAGGAGAGCGTGTCTCATTACAGGAGAGGTGCTCTGGTAGACCCAGGATGGCGGCAGCCCCACAGAGGGGGGGAGGTGCAGGGAGGGGGGAGGGGTATTGAGTAATCAAAGCCCTCCATTGACAGGTATCCCAGCCAAATCGGGGCAGTCTGCGCTCTTCCCAGGCACCTACCTGTCCTCCCCAACAGGCTGTTAATCGTATCCCTAACCCTGAGCCTAATACCATGGGTAAATGTGATGTTTAGTTTTTTTGTAGGGAAATCGTGCTCAAGCAATTCATTTTCTTTCTTTGTTCTAGCACGTAAAAAGACGGACAAGCGGGCTCAAGGAACATGGCTCAGTCCTTAATTAGTTTTGTGCGGGAAAAGCATGATACCGGGTTGCTGGGTAGGTAAGCAGGTTAAACAGGCGACCAGGAAAATCCTTGTCACATCTGTTTTAGAGCAGGACAAATCAGGAACGTGACTGCTGTGTGGGGGCACAGCCAATGATACTCTGCCCTGGCACAAGCCAAGGGTTCGGCCCTGCTCGATACACATCGCCATGGCAACTGAGAGCGGGGTCCTCTCAGGCCTTGCGAGGTGGGCTGTCTGCCGGCTTCTAGATGTGAGCAGGTCTCCAGTCCACTACAGCCCTCAGCAGGTGGACACACACACATAACACAGACACACACTCACCTCGTTATGATCACACACTTTATGGCAGGGACCTTCAGTCAAACAAAATGTACCTTCAGTACATAGAAAATCAGAGTCAGTGTTGATGTCTATATAACGTATATAAGGAGCACTATAATATCCACTTTGTTATAAATCAATGCATGGGTTTCTTGTTGTAATGGCATGTATTAGTAGATATGTAACACAGTACATTTTGCTGCACCAGGAGTTCACAAATCATCCTGGTTCTTGGAGAGAACCAGGTTCCGGGCTGACCTGAGTCATGGGTGGAGTGGTGTCTGGGACTTGAGCCGGAAATATTTTTCCAAAAGCCACAAATCTTTTTGGAAAAAATGTTGATTGTAATTTTCTGTAAATATAACAGTAGTAACAGAGTCCAACACAATTATACTACATAAAGCTCAAAAACATATTTTGAGCTCAAATTAAGGCAAAGAAATTCCACATTACCAGTGGAAGTTCATATCTAAGATCAGATCAAAGATTGACTAGGTCCTAGGTTGGGGCTAAGCCCTGAAGGTTTACTATGTCTGGCTCCACCCCTGACCTGAGCTGAACACAATGTATTTTTCCGTCAGGGTTTAGGAACGACTCCTAACAGGAATCACAGGAATGAAAAGAATCCTAAAACATTTTTCTTTTTCTGAAACAATATCCGTCCGTCATCCTCCTTCTCCTCCTTCCCCTCCTCCTCCTCCTCCTCCAGTATCTGGATCATCTCCTCTCTCTACTCCTCCTTCTCCAGTATCTGGATGTCAGAAATATTAATCTATCATGCATTGTACAGTCAGTCGGTGAACAAGTTTAAGAAAGCTTTATTGCTTGCGGCCGCAAGGAGGCAAAACATCACACGCCATTGTGCTACAAAGTTTGTCCGCTAGCATGTAAACCTATGTAAACAGAACCGCTCTTGACAGTGATTGGTTAAAACAATGGCATGCAAATGTCCCATGGCCCTTCCTTCATTGGCTCCCTTGCATAGACCTGGCGCGCATGTGCGTGTGTGTTTGCATGTGTGCTCGTGTTTACGACAGCAACAATGAATCTCCGGTCCTGATGTCGTAAAAGCTCCTTCACATAGGTGTCAAGCAAATGGTCACCAGACCTCGCGTCTCCATCTAGTTCAGAGTTCAGATTTGGGGGTAGGCCTCTCTATGCACACAAAGAATGCTGAACACAGTATCATTTTATACAGAATAAAGTTATATCTTCAATTTTGCCGGCACTGGATCACCTCCTCTCTCTACTCCTCCTCCTCCAGTATCTGGATCACCTCCTCTCTCTACTCCTCCTCCTCCAGTATCTGGATCACCTCCTCTCTCTACTCCTCCTCCAGTATCTGGATCACCTCCTTCCTTACTCCTCCTCCAGTATCTGGATCACATCCTCTCTCTACTCCTCCTCCAGTATCTGGATCACCTCCTCTCTCTACTCCTCCTCCTCCAGTATCTGGATCACCTCCTCTCTCTACTCCTCCTCCAGTATCTGGATCACCTCCTCTCCTTACTCCTCCTCCAGTATCTGGATCACCTCCTCGCTCTACTCCTCCTCCTCCAGTATCTGGATCACCTCCTCTCTCCCGCTCCTGCGTGCCAGCTCCAGAGCGGTGCACCCCGAGGCGTCCCCCAGCTTCCTGTCCGCCCCGTTCAGGAGCAGTGCCCGGACAACGGCTCCGTACCCTCGCTGAGCCGCCAGGTGCAGGGGCGTGGCCTGGCCCCCGTTCCTGGCATTGACCAGGGCACCGTGGGAGATGAGCTGGAGGACGCTGGGGAAGCTGCCGCTGTGGCAGGCCAGGTGGAGCGGAGTCCAGCCGCGGTCGTCCGCCAGGTGGGGGCAGGCATGGGCCGCCAGCAGCTTGGACGTGGTGTCCTCTTGCGTGTGATGGCAGGCCAGGAGCAGCGGCGTCCAGCCGCCCTCGCCACAAACGTCCACGCTGGCCTTGTGGCTTTCCAGCAGCAGCAGGCAGGCGCCGTGGCCCTTGAGGGCCGCCAGGTGCATGGGGGTCCAGCCCTGGAGGGTGCGGGCGTCCGGCATGGCTCCCTGGGCCAGCAGCTGCCTGCAGATCCCTGCGTGGCCCTTCAGGGCAGAGACATGGAGCGGGGTGTAGTGCCTCCTGTCCTTGAGGTTGACCTCTGACCCCTCCTTGATGAGGAGCCTCGCCACCCGGAAGTGCCCTGCCTCTGCGGCCAGGTGGAGCGAGGTGGACTGCGATTGGTCCACTGCGTTTGGATCCGCCCCTTGCGAGAGGAGGAGCTTGGCGATGCTGACGTGTCCATAGGCCGAAGCCAGGTGGAGAGGAGTCCTGCCCTGAGGTCCCTCCCCCTCGGAGGCGCTGTCCAATCGCGACAGCAGTAGCCTGACCACGCTCTCGTGGCCATTCTGAATGGCCAGGTGGAGCGGCGTCCAGCCCGTCTGCTCCTTGGCGCCCGGCCGCGCCCCCTTGTCCAACAGGAGACGGACGTCCCGGTCGTCACCGTTCTGAGCGGCAAAGTGGAGCGGCGTCCAATCTTCGCTGTCCCCCAGATTAACGTCTGCTTTGCTCTCGACCAATAGGGTGCTGATGTCATGGAGACGGTGCAGGATGGAGACAATGAGGGGTGTGTAGCCCCGCTTACTCGGGCAGTTGGTCTGGGCACCATGGGCAAGCACCAGTCGGACACTCTCGATATCGCCGCTGGCAACGGCATAGTGGAGTAGGCTGTTGTTGTCAGAGTAACGCAGAGACAGGTGTTCTTTCTTCAGGGAGCGACGGAAGCTCTGGAAGTCTCTCTGGGAAAGGAAGAACAGGACGCCATCACTGTCCTGGTCATCACCTGCACAGGAAGACCAGAAGAAGAGATCAGATGATGTGTTTGGTGGATGAAGCCAGAGAGAGAGAGAAAGATGGATAGAGAGATGGAGAACAGTGAATGATGCAGGTAGAATGAAAAAGAGAAACAGTGTGTAAGAGAAGGGACGAGAGGTCAATAGAAAGATGAAATATGAGAGAGAAAGAGAGACAGATAAGCCTACTAGTGTTACGTTTTAGCATCCAACCCTTAGTTGAACACAAACTCTTACAGAGGTCACATCATGCTACCTTCACACGCCTGAACTTCCTGCATCCTGCAAGTTTCCCCTCAATTAAAACTGCATTCATCAGACTGTATTCCTTGACACAAAATACCCTGTATACACCCTCCAACCTCTAACCTAGCTCATTTATCTGTGACAAGGAAGAAGTCCGACACATTATTAAAACAAACTGTCGTTTTCAACCCTTGAACCCTCAGTGTAGGCTCGGCAAGAAGCTTTTGACTTCCTTTCTCTAATTAGTTTGTCAGCTTTTCAGACCTGAAGTAAGAACCTTGTAAATGTCAGCTGCAGGGACAGCAACAAACACACACAGTGCTGCACACACACATATTTCTGCACACACACACATTGCAGCCCACACACACATTGCAGCCCACACACACATTGCAGCCCACACACACGCATTGCAGCCCACACACACATTGCAGCCCACACACACATTGCAGCCCACACACACACATTGCAGCCCACACACACATTGCAGCCCACACACACATTGCAGCCCACACACACACATTGCAGCCCACACACACATTGCTGCACACACACATCCCTGCACACACATGAAACACACACACACACACATCCCTAAACACACGTTCACATGCATACACACTCACATTGCTACACACACTCGTCAATGCACACCCTCACATCACTTCTCCATTACCTGAGGCAGAGTCAGGTGCATCATGGATGGATTTCTGAACGAAAGAACAAGGACAATTTTAATAGGTTTATAACATGTTCACTTCAATCCTATTTTAATCTACGTTTGTGGGGACTTAAATATGATATACTTACTGTACATGAGAGAAGAATAAAGAAAGAGAGAGAGAGAGAGACAGAGAGACAGAGTGAGGTACAGAAATAGAAAGGGCAGGTGTCCCTACTCTAAGTGAGGTAGACAGCAGGTATCAAGAGAGACAGAAAAAGAGAAAAATAGAGAAAGAGGTAGAGAGAGGCCGGTGTCCCTTACTCTCTGTGAGGTACACAGCAGGGATAGAGGGAGAAAGAGAGAGAGAGAGAGAGAGAGAGAGAGAGAGAGAGAGAGAGAGAGAGAGAGAGGGGGAGGGTTGAGGTTACAGTAATATGTAGAGAGGGAGAGAGAGAGAGAGGGGGAGGGTTGAGGTTACAGTAATATGTAGAGAGGAAGAGAAAGCGAACGCCAGAGAAATCGAGGTGGAGAGAGAGAGAGCAGGTGTCCCTTACTCTCTGTGAGGTACACAGCAGGGAGTAGTCAGGTGTGTGGTCCCCATGGCTACCCCCCACACTGGTCCCTGGTAACCTCAACACCTCGCTGAGCAGCTCTGTCTTTCTGACCGTCTCTAGAAAACAAACAGACAAAACCTGGATTCACCCACGCAGCACTTTCAGTAGACCATTAACACATGTAACACTATTCTTACACCCACCGCCCTCCTTCCCACACAGAATATGAAGATAAAGGATTCATTGAAACGTCTGTGGAGCAAAATCCCCAAAGAAACACGTGCTATTTTCCTCGTAGTTCTGCATATGGTGCATGAAACAAAGTTTAAGTTATGAAATGCATACCCAAATAACTTCTGTCTCACCAGGCAGGGAAATTATTGAGTTAATTAGCATGCTTCTGTAACATTTTGTGGTGTGACGCATAAATTGTAGTAAATCAGTGATGTGGTTGGAACAGAAAAGGGAAAAAAAGGCTTAACCCCGCTAATGTGAAAGGGTACAGTTTGTGCATACATATGTGTCAGATTAGCATGCACTGTCACTGTGCTCTGAGTCTGGGCTATAATTGCTAGACTGACTTAAAGGTGACCCAGGGCTCTGCCAAGGGCTTCAATCTCCTTCTCAGCCAGGATTAGAGGAGACCGCATCAGGTAGAAACAGCAGGGGTTTGTCTCCTCAGTCAGAATGTTTGTATCTCAGAGTGTGTTACCTCTGACAGCTCTTGCATCACACATGTGAGAGGGGGATGAAGGCCGACATGAACACTGTACAGAGGTGTAGACAGAGGCCAAAGAGACATGAACACTGTACAGAGGTGTAGACAGAGGCCAAAGAGACATGAACACTGTACAGAGGTGTAGACAGAGGCCAAAGAGACATGAACACTGTACAGAGGTGTAGACAGAGGCCAAAGAGACATGAACACTGTACAGAGGTGTAGACAGAGGCCAAAGAGACATGAACACTGTACAGAGGTGTAGACAGAGGCCAAAGAGAAGTCAATAATGTACAAATACCGCAAGAAGATGTGTAACTGTTTCTGGGTTCCTGGTCCCAGTACTGTGTGTGTGTGTGTGTGTGTGTGTGTGGGTGGGTGTCTGCTTGTGTAAATGTGTGTTACCTGAGAACTCAGGCCTGTTCCAGTGTTCCTGGTCCCAGCACTGCTGCATGATGCTGATCAGCAGGTCACTCTCGGGAGGCTTGTTGTCTGGAATCATCTCCAGGCTGGGCCGTCGCCCTGACGACACCTTCATCAGCACCGTGGTTATACTGCTTCCTGGGTCACACAGGAAACCAGACAGCCATGTCACAAACACATTTCAGCTTGAATGGCTGCAGTAGGAAAGTATGATCTGCTGACATTGTTGCTTGACTACTGAAGATGCATATGTCTCTTGTGATGGATTTACTGTAACATAACTGCTGTAATCATTTGATCCTGCTGTTATCAGTTTTAGGGGAATACTCAAGGTGTGCTGAAGGTGTAACATGTCCAACCTGGATAAGGCTTCGACTGGGTCAGAATCTCCCACATGACGATGGAGAAGCTGCAGTACAACAGGCAACACATCAGTCACCCCTGACAACCAAACACCCCTCATTACACAGAATCACCCCTGACAACACAAACACCCCTCATAACGCAGAATCACCCATGACAACCAAACACTCCAGACAACAAAATAGTAATCACTGACAACACAGAATCACCGCCAATAATGCACCACCACCCCTGACAACAAAAAATCCATCGAGTTCCTGGTCCTGTTTGACAAACATGATCTGGTTAAGTATGATAATGAGGCACATGACTGTAAGATCAATAGTCACCACCAGACAGCATTAATGGAAGTAACCTCTTAACTTGTTTTCATCCTATCAGCATGGAGAAGAGGGGTTGGGGGAGGGAGGGTCAGAGGTTGGAAGAGAGAGGGGAATATGGAGAGATGGATAGATTTAGAGAGATTAACAGAAAGATAGCGAGATAGATAGATGGATATAGAGGAGTGAGATATGAAATAGAGAGAAACAGAGAGAGAGACAGAGGAGACTGAGGGTGGAGGGATAGAGAGTTTGGGAAAGAGAGAACAATAAGTAGGGGGGGGTGGAAAGAGAGAGCAAGGGCGGACGTATGTGACACATACACACACACACACACACACAGGGAGCAGTGGGAGGCGATAAGTGAGAGGTGACAGCAGAAATATCGACACCGCGGTGATGGTGTGAAGAGAGCGTTCGCCCTTGGAGGTTCACCTGTAAACATCAAAGGTGGTTCCTGGGGGAGAAGGGGAGGGGCTGTAGGCCTCAGGCGGAATGTAGCTGATGTTCCCTCGCTCCGTTAGCTGCTCGACCAGCTCCTTCTGGTTCGCAGCTTCCTCCCACTTAATCAAGCCAAAATCTGCTATCTGTCAAAAAAGGTGGAAAAAAATATGTTAAAGACAATTAAAGAGAAAATGATCTTCAGGATAGTCATCATCCAGTGATGGCCTCCTGTGAGATTGGAATCTTATCAATCTGCTTGAAGCTTGTGTTTAATTAAAGCCTGTCAGAAGGTCGTTAGCAAACCATGGTGGACTCGTTAGCAGACCAGCACGAGCTTGTTAGTTCATTAGCTGGATCCACATCAGGGCGGCCACGGTAATGGCGGCATTGAACGGACTCACCTTCTCCTCCTTCTCGGTCTCCCTCGCCTCCCTCTTTGCATTTTCCCTACCTCTCCCTCCACCTCCCCATCCACTTCACTCTCATTCACTCTCTATCAAGCTCTCCTTCCCATCCCTTCTTCCTCTCTCATCCCCATCTCCCCCTCCCCGCTCCTACATCTCCCCCACCCTCCCCCTTTTATTTTACATTTACATTGTCATTTAGCAGACGCTCTTATACAGAGTGACTTACAGTAAGTACAGGGACATTCCCCCGAGGCAAGTAGGGTGAAGTGCCTTGCCCAAGGACACAACGTCAGTTGGCATGACCGGGAATCGAACTGGCAACCTTCGGATTACTAGCCCGATTCCCTCACCACTCAGCCACCTGACTCCCCTTTTCCTTCCCGCACCTCCCCCACCCTCCCCTCACCTTGACGTGGAGGTGGTCGTCCAGCAGGATGTTGGTTGGCTTCAGATTGAGGTGGAGCAGCGGCGGGGCGAGGCTGTGGAGGTAGTTCATGCCCATGGTCGCCTCGTGGATCATCTGGAACTTCTTGGGCCATGTGAGGGTATGGCTGGCCAGGAGGGAGTCCAGCGAGCCGCCATTCATGAACTCCATCACCACGCCGACGGGGTCGCTGCAAACCCCGTAGATGGACACGACATACCTGAACTTCACTTTCGTCAACTTGGACATCTCGTCTGTCATCCGTCTGGATGGAGGGAGGGAGAGAGAGAAAGAGAGAATTATAAAGTGAGGGAGATAAACAGAGAGCTCCACAGATACATCTGTCTGTGAGATCAACAGAAACATGTACAGTGCAGTATGTGACCGAGAATGTGGCTGACACACAGACACACACACACACAGACAGATTGGGGAAGGGGGAGAGTGAGGCAGAGCTAATCATGATTAGGCTTGTTATTGCAGGTGCACAATGTTCTTATCCTAGTTCAGGTCATAACAGATTTGTTCCACCAGTTTCCCTTTACAAGGCATTGTTTCCCTCCATAACTGATCTCATCCACACAGTGACTCATTAGCAAATTGCCCTGAAATAATGCACAGTATATGCACCCGGACAGGACACTGAAGTGTTTGGAATTAATCAAACAATTACTACACTGCACATTTACATGCTATTACCATATGGCACTGTACCTCGCATATATATATATATATATATATATATAAAACATGTATATATATTTGACACTATTCTAAACTCTGACATGGCACAGCCCACAACCTCCTCAGTCCTACCTGTATACGTTGTTGCCAGAGAGAGTGGTGTCAAAGCACTTCAGGGCACAGGTCTCTCGCAGCACCTTGAGCTTGACTCTGTACACCGCTCCCAAGCTGCTCTCAGACACTTTGATCCAGTCAGCTTCAAAGTCATCCTTCCTCAAGCTCTTGAACCTTCCAAAGCCCCCGTCCAGATGATCCATAAGTGTACAGATACTTCCCTAACACTCTCTCTAATCTCATACACACACACGCCGATTAGCGTCCGCACACACACAGATTAGTGTCCACAGGGGTCCACAGGTTGGTGAGGGGGGGGGGAGGGCGTGTGGAGCGAGTCAGGTCACTCGTTGGCTATGCGCTTGCTGTTAGAGAGATGTTTCCTGGCCATTAACTGGACGTTTGAAGGCTGTTTGCTGGATGTTTGAAGACTGCTTGAAGGCGTTGCTGGTTGGCTGATGGCTCTTTGCTGGAATTATTCTGGAAGTTTCTTTGCTGTTTTCTGTCTGTTTCCTGGCTGTTTGCTGGTTGTATTCTGGATGTTTCGGAGCTGTCTGCCGGCAGTTTGAATGATGTTTAGAGGTTGTTTGGTGGCTCTTTGCTGGCTGTGTGCGGGTAATCCTGTTTCAACAGCAATGTGGCAAGGCCGGTTCCTGGGCAGGAAGGGAGGGAACCACACGCCAAGAAGGGGCAGATGGAGGGTGAAACCTGATCCTCCAGCCTTGCATGCTTGCTCATCTATTTGTCATAATTCCAGGTGGACCTTTACACACTCACACAACTGTCATGGTGAGCTACAATACTGTAAGTGTGTCACAACAACTGCAGCTTGTGGGTGGAAAGTATGTCACACATCATAGAGAAACAACAGAGTATCAGTTTACTCCAAGACCGTCTGATTATTGTTTTCCTGTGAAACAGCTTTCACTAGGCTGCGGTGTGTCGCGTATCAATGAATGAGTCCCTGTGTGCCAGTTCAGTCAAGACAATCACGTGTTAGATTTGAGCATTTATTGATAACATGGCATGACATGGAAATGGTTTGACTTTGGCGGAGTGGATGATCTAATTGAAGCGCTCCCTGCCTCCTCGATGCGACACATACATACATGACATATGAGGCAGGGAGCAATAGACATATAATCCCCCTGGTGGATAGAACATGGAACATACAGACAGCAAAGGGGGGGAAGGGGATGATGGAGGGTGGAAGCAGCACTGATCATACAACAACCGGGGTGAGTGTGTGCGTATCCGCGCAGCCTTTTAATGCCGTCTTTTCGGACGTGGCCCAAGGGGCTTGTGCGCTGGCTAACACAGGTGTGGTAATGAGCAGATGACGCGCGCTGCTCGATTGCCCTGCCTGAACTAGCTTCACTCATAGGGGGCAAGGTCAAGCATTCAGGTGGAACTTGTTAATGTGTACTGGCTGGTTGTTTTCATAGCAGTCACAATTTGTTTCCTGCTCCTATCCTGCACAAAGCAGGAGTACTGAAAAGTATAGAGTTGACTGAACATATAGTACAACTCTCTTAGCCACCACTGATGTCATGTACAGAACAAATTCAAAACAAATTCTCTAATACAGTCACCATCACAACTCTGAAGCTCAACCTGAAGCATTTCCTGACATTTCCTGTAAAAGGGGCTATATAAATAAGGTTTGATTTGATTTAAGTGTTTGGGAACTGAACCTGAAGAAGAGTGACCAGTGATTGGGCCTTTGTGGCATCGCCTGTAAAAAGAACAAGACGAATATAGTTGGACTGGATTGGAAAGTGAGGGAGCTGAACTCCCTACAGGTGATTCTGAAGGAGATGTTCAGGCCAGCAGGTTGAGCAAGCACACACTGATTGCGTGTGACGGAAGAGCAAAACCTTGTAGGCATCATGAAGGTGTCTCAGATGATTTATGATGGACCCACGCTGCTGTTATTGTCAAACTGTAATTTGGGGAAAGTGGATCGGGCGTGATGAGTCTCTACGTCTGCAGCTCTCTCCCACTGCTCTCCCCGTGTTCTGCAGAGAGACAAACTAATTGTGTTTCTCGAAACTGAGCTTGCCTGCAAGCAATCAGGTGTGGAGTGCAAAGCAGACATGCCTCAGCGTGACTGGGGGAGCGACGCGTTTGGATTATGTACACATCCATCACACGGACCCACACACAGGCTACACACCACACACAGACTGCACACCACTCACAGACTGCACACCACTCACAGACTGCACACCACACACAGGCTACACACCACACACAGACTGCACACCACTCACAGACTGCACACCACACACAGGCTACACACCACACACAGGCTGCACACCACACACAGGCTGCACACCACACACAGACTGCACACCACACACAGACTACACACCACACACAGACTGCACACCACACACAGGCTGCACACCACACACAGGCTGCACACCACACACAGACTGCACACCACACACAGGCTACACACCACACACAGGCTGCACACCACACACAGACTGCACACCACACACAGGCTGCACACCACACACAGGCTGCACACCACACACAGGCTACACACCACACACAGGCTGCACACCACACACAGGCTGCACACCACACACAGGCTGCACACCACACACAGACTGCACACCACACACAGACTACACACCACACACAGGCTGCACACCACACACAGACTACACACCACACACAGACTGCACACCACACACAGGCTGCACACCACACACAGACTGCACACCACACAGGCTGCACACCACACACAGGCTACACACCACACACAGACTACACACCACACACAGGCTGCACACCACACACAGACTACACACCACACACAGACTGCACACCACACACAGACTACACACCACACAGACTGCACACCACACACAGACTGCACACCACACACAGGCTACACACCACACACAGACTACATACCACACACAGGCTGCACACCACACACAGACTACACACCACACACAGACTGCACACCACACACAGACTACACACCACACAGACTGCACACCACACACAGACTGCACACCACACACAGGCTACACACCACACACAGACTACACACCACACACAGGCTGCACACCACACACAGACTACACACCACACACAGACTGCACACCACACACAGACTACACACCACACAGACTGCACACCACACACAGACTGCACACCACACACAGGCTACACACCACACACAGACTGCACACCACACACAGACTGCACACCACACACAGACTGCACACCACACAGACTGCACACCACACACAGGCTACACACCACACACAGACTACACACCACACACAGACTGCACACCACACACAGGCTGCACACCACACACAGACTGCACACCACACACAGACTACACACCACACACAGACTGCACACCACACACAGGCTGCACACCACACACAGGCTGCACACCACACACAGACTGCACACCACACACAGGCTACACACCACACACAGGCTGCACACCACACACAGACTGCACACCACACACAGGCTGCACACCACACACAGGCTGCACACCACACACAGGCTACACACCACACACAGGCTGCACACCACACACAGGCTGCACACCACACACAGGCTGCACACCACACACAGACTGCACACCACACACAGACTACACACCACACACAGGCTGCACACCACACACAGACTACACACCACACACAGACTGCACACCACACACAGGCTGCACACCACACACAGACTGCACACCACACAGGCTGCACACCACACACAGGCTACACACCACACACAGACTACACACCACACACAGGCTGCACACCACACACAGACTACACACCACACACAGACTGCACACCACACACAGACTACACACCACACAGACTGCACACCACACACAGACTGCACACCACACACAGGCTACACACCACACACAGACTACATACCACACACAGGCTGCACACCACACACAGACTACACACCACACACAGACTGCACACCACACACAGACTACACACCACACAGACTGCACACCACACACAGACTGCACACCACACACAGGCTACACACCACACACAGACTACACACCACACACAGGCTGCACACCACACACAGACTACACACCACACACAGACTGCACACCACACACAGACTACACACCACACAGACTGCACACCACACACAGACTGCACACCACACACAGGCTACACACCACACACAGACTGCACACCACACACAGACTGCACACCACACACAGACTGCACACCACACAGACTGCACACCACACACAGGCTACACACCACACACAGACTACACACCACACACAGGCTGCACACCACACACAGACGGCACACCACGTGTCACAAATGGAGCTGACGCATGGTTCTGGAACGTTGTGTGGAATTTACAGAATGTTGCAATCAGAGATGGACACTAACTGCGTTGAACGAGAGCCCCCACAGAGGGTGAAATAAAACCGGAATGAAGGCGTACTACAACCTCCACTTCCTCTTTCGGCTTGCCTGCTGATTTACGTCCAGCAGTCCCCTTTCTATGGTTCAGGTCTCAACTCCTCTCAGCGAACAATAAGCCCGAGGGAGTTCTATCATGGTACGAAACACCTTGCTCCTCAGGCATCGATCTGATCTTGCAATCTGCAGTACGAAGGTATGTAGTCTATGCTATGCAACACAAGCTGCTCTTGGCCTGTGACATACACACACACACATTGCTAACTAGAAGAAGAAGTCATGCACTGTGACAAACACATACACACAAACAAGTGTCCACAGATGACAATTCTCCTCACACATCATGAGGCCGAAACGGGAATGGAACCCAGGACATTCTTGCAAGGCCAGCTTTGTTAAAGGCTTTTGTTTTTGCAGTGCGGTGCTGATCTTGGGGTTGGCAATTGCCCAAGCCTCTCCTCTGATAGTTGCATTAAAACGGGAAGATTGTTGCTCGCGACTCCAAATCTCTGTACTTACCTATCCGCTTCATTAGATGTGCCTGTTGTTGAGCAGAGGTGAGAAGCGATGGAGCCTTTATGGGCTGTCTTGGGACCCTGGGGTTATGGGAACTCGATTCGGCGAGATGTGAAAATAAAGACTCCTTCCGAATGTCTCAGTTTATCACCCTGCTGTTCACTTTATGGGTTAGCCAGTTAAATCATACTTACAGGTGAAGCTATTACTGTTTTATTTTCCCTGGCCCTGAGTGAGTTGGAAAATTGAACACATCACGTCTCTAGGTTGAAATATTTTGTTCCAAAATGTTCCACAAAAGAATCCTCTGATTGGTTGGATATTCAGGCACGGGATAATAACTCCCACCCTTGGGCCATCTCCAAATGTTATGGACAAGCGTTTCTTTTTAGAAATACTTGGGTTTGAGGTTAGCAATGGTAGAGAGGGGGTTGGAGGGGTCCTTTTCAAATAAGATATCTAAAATCCCCCATTGTTTGACGTTTTAATGACTAGACGCCATTAAGCTTTTTTCTTTTGAATATGAAATCCCCTCCAGCACAGTGTCCCCACGTCTCCTAACCCTGACACAGCTCCTCCAGGGCTCGCTGGTTGCATGTGGATTATTGTCTCAAGGGCTTCATATCTATTGTCGAAAATAGCTCCTCACATGAGGAAATAGTTCAGATCTACGATGTTAACACCCAATCAATATTTAATCGAATGACGTTGTTTTCCTCTGTGTGTTTCTCTATGGCAGGCCAGCATTTGGGGTTGGGGTTTTCAGGGATTGTACATGAAATTGTCTCGGAGGATTCATTTATGGAAATGCTGCTCTTCAGTGATGGGTGGGTAACGTAATGTAATTGGATAGACTCTATAAAAACAAATATGACTTGCAACGCTCATGCTCCTGCCGGGCAGTATACTCAATAAGAGTCAATTAAATGGGCGGCTAACAATAGAGGGATCTCTCCTCACTGCCTGGTAAAAAGTGTAATGGAGGTCTGGCCTACTTGATGACTAGCCTAAAGGGGATTCTGTCGTTGATTAGAGTCCAAATCAAAGTCTAGGGTTTCTACCCTTGTTTTTTTCCAATACGCTTTTTGTCATTACTCGCCAGACTGATCTGTTTCTAACCTGACCCTCATGGTCTCCAAAGCTCCCACAGGAATCCAGACCTACACAAGCAGCTGCATATATATAGCCCGTCAACTATCGTATACGTAAATCTGTGTAGGACTCATTCGCATTCCACCTGCTTGAGGAGCCATTTTAGATCTAGATGTTTCTCCACTGACAGCTATAGTTTCATGGTTGGCTAGCCGCTGGCACATTCTATTAGGGCGGACCTCCGGATTGATCCTGCAGTGAAAATTGCTCGGTTGTGATTGGAATTCTGATGGGTTGTCTGAGTAGTGAGTCTGGGCCCCAACCAATCAAATCACGTGACACCTCCATGCTGGGTGAGCTGATTCCATGCTGGGTGAGCTGATGATGGTCAAACGCCCCAGACCTATGTTTCTCCTCAGCAGTAGAGTGCCAACGTAAGTCTCAACTTCACCACTATGAATTTCACAGAGAAGTCTGGTCTCCATAAACCACACCACTAACTAAGAAGGAAATGGAGAGGGGGTGTTGTGTAATCGGTTCTGGGTGTGGATGCCAGAGTGAAAACGGGCATGTAAGTCTGCATACAAGAACAATAATTACATCTCATGTTTATGAAAGGACCAGTGATCCGTGTACACAGACACACACATACACACGTCTCAGTAAATTGAGGAGGTCTTTAATCAAACTGTGAGTGTGCGCTACACCCGCTCTATGCAGGGAACAAATGATTGCGGCTTTGTGTAAAATGGAGCATGATATTACAGTAAGTGCTCCAAAGATGTTCATAGAAAGGAAGCAACCAGAGTGATTAAAAGGGTTGCTGATTTAAAATGCAACAGTTATTTGTATAGAAGCAAATGACCCAGCTATAATTATGAAATTAAAAACAAACAAGTACGGTTTGCGATTACATAAAGCCACCAGCCTCACTGAGAGGATGACAGGGTTTTCTCAAACATTTAACATCTACAGATCAGAAAGCTGGCGTGAATCTAGAGAACTGAATGAAGCACCAGTGAGGCGTCAGACTATGTTTTAAAGAAGTCCTGCTGCTGGATTAACCTTAATCCCAGGCAATTGTCTTATTTGGAGAATTCATCCGAGGCACGTTTTAATTGGTTTTGTGGCATAGTGCCCCAAGAAGCGCATTCTGTTAAACCAATCTTACAATGCCTCCCAATTTGCAATCTGTTAGTGTAAGCGAATTAAAACGGTTGCCATATTAAGTTAAGTAAAAAGAGACAGCGCCGGGTGTTCAGCTTTTTGCTGTGTTTGTCTGCATGTTTCCATGGAGATGTGAGCATTTGTGTGCAGGTGTGAAATCATACACTGGCAGCTGTATCACGAATGAGCGAGGAGTGAATTAAGTTGCTTCTCATCTTGTCTGGCAGCTCTGACACAACGCAAGCTCTTCCTGGTCCACCCACCAAATGGCTGGATTGGTTGCTCTCTTCTCTCCCGGCTCATATGATTGGCTGTTCTCATTTTGCGGGGTAACGTGATTGTCTGTTGTCATTCTGAGGGTGCAACAAAAATGGCTGATTCGAGGGATTATGTGGTGTGTGCTGATTGGTCACGGTAGGTCTCCAGTGCGGAGGCATCCACAGCGAGGCCCGGTTTCCGGGTCCACCAGCCTCTGCCTCCTCTGCCTGTGGGCCAGCCACACCAACAGCAGGGTCAGGGTCACCAGAGAACCAACCATCACCAGGCCCACCACCACCAGAACCAACTGCAGATCCACTGGCTCTGCAGAACATTGAAAGATAGATGGATTAATGGATAGATGGATAGATGGACAGATAGACAGACAGACAATAATATTAGATTGGAAGATCGGGCCATAATAGTCATAATAGCAGACGCTCTGGATAAGAGCGTCTGCTAAATGACTAAATGTAATAGTCAAGCTGACAGTGATAGAAACACAGAACTGTCTGACCAGTCATTTCGTAGTTGACTCTCCAACAGTCAGTGAATCCCCCGATCCCCTTATCTCAGCAGGATCACATTGTTTTACAGGCAAGCGGGGGAACTATACCCATCTCCTGAGCGAAGGTCGAGTTCTGTGCTCCTTTCATCATGGGACCGAAGGAGATATGGTTCCTCCGATTGGTCGAGATAGCCTCTGGACCCAATGAGGATGAGGAGGGATCTCTTTGCTGGATGCAGTTCTGCAGCCACACACATTTACACACATGTGCACACATACACACACACACACACACACACACATGCACACACGCACAGCACACAAACACCCACAGGATGTCTCTATGCTCATGTGTATGAAAAACGATGGAGTAGATAAGCCGTAATTAGTTTCTTGGAAGAGGATGATTCTTGGCAATCTCTTGGGGTACAGGCTGTGTTGTGGAGTAATACACATAATGACTATCATTCATCCCCTCTGATAAATATGTCCAAAACATACTTCCCTTCCTGGCTCGTGCTTCTGTTTGATAAAGTTAGAAGGGAGAAGATACTTTAACACCCCAAAGACTGTTAGTGGTGGAATGGATTTCCTGGGTGTAAAACCCAGTAATCCCCCTGACCCCTTAGATATGGCTGAGTTTTCATCATATAAACAAGCACTCAATGGCAGCAGAGAGACTGCATGAGCTATCGCTTCGATCCTAAGAACCTCCACCAAGAGGGATAACGCCTCTTGGTGGACGTTGTTTCCTGCACTTCTTTCTACTTATCCTTCTCGCTCTTTTGCTCTGTGTCGCTGTCTCACTCTCACCCACTCAGATTGGTTCCTCCACACCTGTCTCACCCTCTCACAATCTCTACAGTCCCCCAGAACCAAGCTCGCCATCTCACAATCCCTGCAGTTCCACAGTCCCTAACCCTCTCAAGCTGATGTCAGCAGCATCGCATATTCACTCAGTCACAGTCTGCCCAGTCTGAACCTGGAATGCCTAATGGGCCAGTATGATAGCCCATTAGGCATTACAGGTTCACTCTCTCACTATCAATGCCTCAGCACATGGCAGTAAACCTCCCTTGTTGCCTCACCCTCTCACAGTCGCTGCAGTTGCTGGGGCAGACGGAGAGGTCGCAGTGCAGGTAGGCCACAGAGTAGTGGACGAGCTGGAGCAGGCTGATGGAGAAGCTGGTGGAGGTGGAGACAGCAGAGGGAAGAAGACGGATACACACCGGTGCTCTGGAGAGGAGAGAGGAGGAGAGAGAGGAGGAGATGAGAGAGGAGAGAGGAGAGAGAGAGGAGGAGAGGAGAGAGGAGATGAGAGGAGGAGAGGAGAGGAGAGGAGGAGAGGAGAGAGAGAGGAGGAGAGAGAGAGGAGGAGAGAGGAGATGAGAGAGGAGAGGAGGAGAGGAGAGGAGAGAGAGAGGAGGAGAGGAGAGAGGAGATGAGAGAGGAGAGGAGGAGACGAGAGAGAGGAGAGGATAGAGAGGAGAGGATAGAGGAGGAGAGGAGAGAGAAGGAGAGGAGGAGAGGAGGAGAGGAGAGGAGGAGAGATGAGAGGAGAGAGAGAGGAGGAGAGGAGAGAGGAGATGAGAGAGGAGGAGAGGAGAGGAGAGGAGGAGAGAGAGAGAGAGAGGAGGAGAGAGAGAGGAGGAGAGGAGAGAGGAGATGAGAGAGGAGAGAGGAGAGGAGGAGAGGAGAGAGAGAGGAGGAGAGGAGAGAGAGGAGAGGAGAGGAGAGAGGAGAGAGGAAAGGAGGAGAGAGGAGAAAGAGGAGGAGAAGAGAAAGGAGGAGAGAGGATAGAGGAGAAAAGGAGAGAGGAGAGGAGGAGAAAGAAGAGGAAAAGAGAAGAGAAAGGAGGAGAGGAGAGAGGAGAGGAGGACAGAGCAGAGAGGAGAGCGGAGGAGAAGAGAGGAGAAAAGAGGAGAGGAAAGAGGAGAGAGGAGAGAGGAGGAGAGAGGACGAGAGGAGAGGAGAGAGGAGAGAGGAGGAGAGAGGAGGAGAGATGACAGAGGAGAGGAGAGGAGAGGAAAGAGGAGAGAGGGGGAGAGAGGAGGAGAAAGGAGGAGAGGAGAGGAGGAGAGAGGAGAGAGCAAAGGAGAGAGGAGGAGAGGAGAGAGGAAGAGAGGAGAGGAGAGAGGAGGAGAGAGGAAAGAAGAGAACAGAATAGAAGAGTGGTGCGACTCATAGAAGTTGACTTTGAACTAACAACTGTAGCATCTATATAAAAAGAACACTTGAACACTGTTATGATGTTGGCCACAGCATGTATAGTACATCAGGCATCAAAGGTCAGAATGTTTCACTAATTCCATAATCCATAACAGCAACATCAGGCACTTCAAACTGCATCAAACCTCCACAAAACATGAAACGCTTCTAGTGTTCTATTGTTGAATTAGTCATTAGAAAATCCCATATGACACCCCCTCCAACACACACATACAAACCCTGCCATAGCCAAGCTGTGTCAGCATGAACTGCAAGTCTTACTTCCTAAAGTTAGAAAGTTGCACATCCTGTCTGTAACCTCACTGACCTGCAAGGTGAATTAGATGGTTTTTCAGGTTGAGATTATTTGAAGACTAGGAGGTGATTCTGGGCTAAAGGCTGTCCAACTCAGCAATCGCATACATGCTCGGGATTCATCCATCATCAGGACCTGGACGGTGGAAGCGCCCTGTCAGCAGCTCAGCCCAGACCGACCCGGAGCAGAACAGTGGGAAGACGGACCCGAGAACAGCCTGACAAGCCTTGCGTGATTCCACCCATTAAAGTAGGTCCAGAAATGCATGACTAAAAACTGCATCTGTCCTCACTGTCGACACTTCCTCTTACCTCTAAATAGAATTTGTTCCTCTGTTCCGATGGAGGTGGAGGTAGTAGACAGCTAAAGAGCTTATTCCCATTCGGTGGAAAGGCGAGGATTGGGGGATTTTTCTGTACGCCGGGATATGGGGGAGATGTTTTGGGGGACGTTTCATTTGCTGCCCATCTCGGTGTAGCTGACTCCTGGAGATAAGGGCCTCAACCTCAGGCAAAGCTTTCCATTTAGCAGGCAGAAAAGTTGAACTGTGCCTCTATCCCTCTTTCTCCATAAACAGGCATGTCACTATCCTGTCCAAAGCAGGATCAATTTGATAGTAGGGACACAATGGTGTTGACTAGGATTTTGCAACTGGTGACAGTTTGGTCTGGGGATTCTCAGCATTGGGGGTTTAGGGAGGGGGTGGGGGTGTAACAGATAGTTTAATCAATAACTGTTTACAGATTTTTATCATGAAGTTGTCGATCAGCCAAACTCCAGACTTAAAGAGCATCAGTTAAGCTGGTGGTTTGGAAGCACAATCTTGTTAGAAGGAAGTCAAATCTGTTGCTAAGGCCATTAATTAGAATGTGCCTTTTGGTTGAATGGTAAATGCTTGAGTGTCAGACAATGGTTTGAAACCTCACAAGTGTGATGTAATCACCTTATGTAATCATCAAGTGGATCAAAGAATATCTTGCCACTGATTGCTTAGACTATAATTATAATGTACATTATATGGTCTTAATATGCATAACTCTAACACAGGGCATGCACTACATAATCTCCATACATTATAACCATCCCAATTAAAGTTTGTAAAATCCTTGTAACTTTGTCCTTAGTTCAGTGACGTATTCACCAAAGGGATTTAGGGCTATAGTGAGGGTACCTGGAGACCATGCAGCAGGTGGAGTTGGGGAGGTAGAGCTGGGCAGAGGGAGATAGACAGCAGGAGGTGACCTCCATGTGGACCTGGCTGTCGTTGCTCTTCATCCTGATGACCACACGGAGGTTCCCCAGGGCTGGGACTGGGTCTCCAGGCTGGAGGATGGAGTCGACAGGCAGCAGGTCCCCAACTGACACCTCCCTCCCCTGGGATAGGATTGGATCCCCTGCAGCCTTTGCTTGGCGTTCAGGAGGGACGTCTCTTTCCAGGCTTAGAGTCATCTCTACACTGTAGTTTCCACTACCACATAGATCATCTGAGATTTCTGTCGAGCTGAAAATAGATTACAATCAATCTACCCATAAAGCAGCCAATAAATCAACATGTCAAGCGACTAATCAATGAACCTATCAATTGGCAAATCAGAGAATTGGATCAAACAAGTTACTTCTAGCAGTTAAGTTAAGTTGGAGCAGGGAAACGTCTAAAACATGCAGGGCAAGGGGTCCTTGAGGACCAGGGTTGAAGACAGCTGATTTATAGCATATTATATCCTTCAGTATTGTATATATTTGTCACATAATTACAGTACCATTGAATAAATGCTTAATATGATTGTAAATATTGTGTTAAATCATTACTACTTTAGGCAAACTTTGATGGTCAACGGAATAATCACCCTGTGAGAAAAACTTCAGAAATGGGGCTCCTTCTCTCGTGAAGTCTGGACGGTCCTGGCTCCAATTCAGGGTCAAGTCTTAGTTCTGTTTCTGGGTCTAGGCCAAGTTCTAGTCCTGCACCTTGGCTAAGTCCTGCTCCTGGGTCAAGTCCTGGTGCTGACCCAGTATCCTTTAGATTCATGTCTGACTGCCATGCAATCCACCCACCAGACACAGCAGAAACCGTTGCTTCGGATTCAGACATGGTGCTAGTTGTTGTGGTTTCTCCAGATGTGCCTTTCTCTCCTGTGGTTGGAGTCTGGCCCTCAATGGTTAGAAATTGGTCAGTTCCAGTAATGGTCAAAAGATGGTCTGTTTTGTTAGAGGTTTGAAATTGGTCAGTTCCATTAGTGGTCAGAACTGCAGATATTTCCTCAGTGGAGTGCATTTTGTGGTCAGTGATCTGAACTGCAGAAGTATTTCCAGGTATATTATTATGCTCAGTCTCACTTTGGGTCCTTAGGGCAGTCTGGTTATGGTCTATTTCACGACTTCTCAGGACAACATGGGTTTCCCCTGAGAAGAAACTATTTTGGTCTTCACGATCAGGTTTTTCTGCTGTCAGTAGGGATAGGTTCTCCCCAGCTAGCTTCTGTCTAGTCTCATTCATCTCCAGCAACGTTTTATCAAATTCCTTCACACCAGGACTCTCTTGGTCGTTGTGGTCAAGTTTGTCAGTGGTGTGCCACAAAGTCATAACACGTTCATCAATGCCAGGAATGTTTTCTGTAGGACTGTGTACGAGTTGGAGGTTTTGGTTATTAAACTCACCACCTAAAGTCTGCAAAACAGGCAGTTTTTCATCACTAAGATTCTGTACTATAAGACTGTCTGAAGGTTGGAGGTATTGGTTGTTAAACTCGTCTATGGTCTGCATCATAGCTGTGGCCTGTTCATTTCCCCCAGGGGACTCTATCATAAGGCTGTCTGAAGGTTGGTGGTCCTCATGGTCAGGTTCATCCGTGGTCGGTGATTCCACAGTGTTCTCGCTGGTAGAAGAATGGCGAGGCAGACGAATGTTCTGCAGCTGCTCTGGACCAGCAGCACCAGGGGCCTGTACAGGAGAAGTCACACTAGAAGACAGGTTCTTCTGCTCGTCAAGGTCGTGAGAGGGCCGTTGGCGTTCCAGTTCCTCAGCTCTCTGCAATGGAAGGTTCTCTCCGTCCTCAGTGCGTTCAGTTTCACTGATCTCCAGGTTCTCGCCTTCACCGGTCTCCTGGACATTCAGAACTGCTGGATCCATGAGAGAAGAACGACTAGTGAAGCTGTAATGTTTATTTTCAGTGGCTCTTTGTGCTGAAGCAAGGCTGGTAGGACCAGAAGCTTGTGATGTGTGCTGAGACAGGGCAAAGTAATTAGTGGTTGGTGGTAGGAAGGATGGTAGGATTCCCAGAGTCCTCCCGGCCCTCTTATCAGGTCGTGGGCTTGTTATGTCCCCACTGTGGTGGCTGTGAGCTGAGTTGTCACCTGCTAACAATGGCACGGAAGGCGTTAGATGTGGAGGAGAAGGAGGAGGGGGTGGAGGTGCGGTGCAGAGTGCAAATTGCTCTCTCTTCACTTCTGGCCCCGCAGGAGCTTGTGAAAGGAGCGGCTCGTTATCTTGAGAGGCATGCAACGCATCTGAATGCGGTGTGTTCTGTGCGTGTGTGAATGAGAAAAGTGGGGCAGGAGTCTCCCTGCTGGAGTGAGATATCTCAGGGGCAGGCTGTCCTTGCTCGCCCTTGGTGTCTCTCTCCTCCACCCTCCTCTCCTCCATTTTCCTCCCTTCATCTCCGCTGGTCTCCTTCTCTTGTTCTCGACTGGTCTCCTTCTCCTCTCTCTCCCTGCTGCTCATTTCCCTCTCTTTTTCTCTCCTCTCCTCTCGGGTGGCTTCTCTCTGCTCTGGTCTGGACTCTCTCTCCTCCTCTCTCTTGTCATCTTTAAAAGTCTCTCTTTCCTCTTGTCTTCTCTTCCCTTCACTGGTTACGTTCCCCTCCATCTTTATTGTATCGCCCTCCCCCTTGTCAACGTTCTCTCTTTCCTCCTCTCTTGTGGCCTCTCTCTCCTCCCCCTCTGTATAAAGACTGTGGGTGTGGGGTAATGGAAGGGCAGTGTGTCCTTGGTGGGGGGGTGGCAGTGAAAGGGAGGCACGAAGAGATGGAGGAGGAACAGCAGGGGAAGCTGGAACAGGTTCAGAGGCCCCTGAGGTCGAGGCCTTGTCTGTGTGGGGGCGTACTGATGAGTTATTATCTGTCTCCACCCTGGCGGGAGAAGGGAGGGGGCGCCTCTTTGACACGACGGTCGGGGTAGGGGTTGCGAGGTCCCCCGCTATCAGGTCAAACACACGCTCAGTCAGACTGACAGGCGTCCGATGAGCTTCCTCTCTGACGGGCGAGACCGTCGGAGAGACAGAGTTTCCGGTTGACATTGAGCTGCTAAACTGGTGCGGTTTATGTGAAGCATGTTGAATAATGGATAGTCTGTGAGAAGACGTATTTACTGCAAAACGAGCCTGAGCACTTGAAGGTCCAGCTGTGATAACTTGCCTCGGGGTAGAGGAGGGGTACAGATTATCAACACCGTCACGTACAGAGAAGCTTGATTTAACCGCATGGAGACTCTCTCGGGGAAACTGCAGGTTTGGTTTCTCATGAAAAGCTACATTAAATTTACTGATTGGGATTTGAGCGCCTGTGACCATGCTTGGAAAGGCGGTCAGGGTGTGTACAGATGACTTTCTTGGCTGGATATTAGCCGTTGGAACCGTGGAAACATGCGGGGAAGATTCCGGGTTATGGAGAGAGTGATCTGGTTCAGTCTTATCAGGTGGTGGGAGTATTGAGGAAAAGACCATCCTCAAGAGTTTCTGGCTAAGAGTTGTATGGAGAGTCAGTTCATCTGTTTGATGGTTGACGGCTTTGCTGGAGAGTGACCTATTTTCCTCTTCCATTGATTGGGAGACACCCTCACTCTTATGGACGCGTTTGTGCTCGGTCGCACCCAATTGCTTAATTAAAAAGGGAGAGGGAGATATGAGTGTCGCCGAGTGTTCTTCAACTCTGTCTGCTGCTTCGGAGTGGCGTGGCTGTCTAATATCTAGAAGAAGAACACCTTGGGGTGCTTCTTGTTTCTCTTCATCGCTCCTGGCCTCCTCATCTCTCCTGGATTCCTCTTGATCCTGTCTCCTGCTGCTTTCCCTTCCCCTCTCTCCTCTCATCTCTCCTTTCTTTTTGGTTGGCTCTATCTCTTCCACCCTGCTGGTTTCTGTCTCTTCATTTATCTGGATATCTTGTTTTTCCTCCTCTTGACTGAATTTGTCCTCCTTTAGGAAGTCTTTCATTTGCCTTTCTTCCTCTCTCTCAGTCTCTTTTTTTTCCTGTCCGCTCATCGTATCTTTCTTGATGGCATCTGTCTCTTCCCCTCCTATGATCTTTCCATCCTCCTCTCCCCTGGTCTCTCTCTCCTCTTCTTGCCCGCTCCCTGTGTCCTCTCCACGAGTTTCTCCCTTCTCTCTCCTACTCTCCATCTCCCCATCTCCACTAGTCTCTCTCTCCTCCTCTCTCCTGCTCTCTCTCTCCTCCTTCCTCCTGCTCTCACTCTCCCCATCTCCACTAATCTCTCTCTCCTCCTCGCTCCTGCTCTCTCTCTCCTCCTTCCTCCTGCTCTCACTCTCCCCATCTCCACTAGTCACTCTCTCCTCCTCTCTCCTGCTCTCTCTCTCCTCCTTCCTCCTGCTCTCACTCTCCCCATCTCCACTAGTCTCTCTCTCCTCCTCGCTCCTGCTCTCTCTCTCCTCCTTCCCAGGCACGGAGGTCTGTGAATAGGTAGTGTCCAGTCCGTCGTTATCTCTCTGATTCAGGGTATGCTTCATCTGCGACGCTCTGGAGTGGTTCACGTCCTGATTCATCACAGTCCAAGTTGTGGCTTTCAAATGACTCAGAAGAGGGCCTTCATTTGGCACGGCCGTGTGTCGTGATTTCATGCTCCCGTGGCTTTCTGAAAGCCGTCTGTGCGTCGGCCTTTCAACCGGCAACTTCTGCGGCCTCATTGTCATCACGGAGGAAGCACCGTCGAGCAGCAGCTCCCGTCTGACTGCTGACGCCAGCGTCATCAAATAGCCAGACGCTCCCCTCGTCGATGACGACTGAGAGCGTTCCTCTGCGGTGGTCTGTGCGGGCGAGGGGGATGCACCAGGAGGAGGCTCTGTCTGTTTCAACACTCTGTTTACACTGTCAGGACTCTGGGGAGGCTCAGCTAGTACATCTGCGCTGACAGTTTTCTGAGGGCGCTTTCTCTCTGATGCAGATCTTGTCGTGGTTTCAGAGGCCAGCTGGAAGCTGGAGGGCCTCTGAGGAGACGTTGATAAGGGCGAGGAGCCCGGTTCAGCTGGCAGGCCATCAGAGGCACTCGATACAGACATCAAAGATGTCGAAGGTGGACTTGCTGGGGATAGGGCGGCGGGCGTGGGCGGAGGCGCAGAGCGGGAGGGCGCGGACACAGTTGCCGTTTGGATCGATGGCGTTCTCACAGTCTGAGGTGATTTGTCGATCTGGTTGGAGAGGATGGATGTGTTGACTATGTAACGGGTGTGGTTTAAGACGGTCAGAAATGAAATGGGTGCATCTGTAATGGTCATTGATCCAGCAGAGATGTCATTAGGTTCAATACTGCCAGTCACTATTGTACGGTTCAGATGTCGACTAGCTCCGGGACCCGATTCCGCCACATCTTTAGAATCTCCCCTCGCGTGCATCAATGAGCTGTCAGATGTTCTTTGTGCGTTGGCTCGCAACAGTGAGTGGTTTGTGAAAGAGGAATGGCGCAAGCCAAGCGACACAGCCGGGCGTTCGACAGTGGAGTGGCTGGGAATGAGAGAGTGCTCCGTCTCATTCCCAGATGTCAGCTGTGACTGGCCTCCGGGACCTACTGTCGTCTGCGACATCCGCCCCTCTCTGTCTGTCAGAGGGACAGATACAGTGGGAAACGGCTTTTGGAGACGATAAGGCGAGCTCTTCGCTGATAAAAGCGTTTCACTGGATGATTGCGTAGGATCAGCCTGCCTATGAACTGCCTGATGGTTCACCTGCGCTGTGACTGGCGTGTTTATGGAGGTGTGGATTTGTGCTCCTCTTCCTCCTCTCCCAGAGCGAGGCCTGCCGGTGAGGCTCCTTTCAACCGCAGAGGAGGAGGGAACGGAGGAAGACGTCACCTGATAATAGCTCAGTCCGCCGCTGACATTTACAGAGATATCTGACACAGTCGTTGTGACATTTTCAGTGTCTTTTAACTTGGTTTTCTCTTTCACGTAATTTCTCGCTGTCTCTGCTGTGAATGATTGAGGCGGGGGAGGTGTGTAATGAGGGGTGGTGACAGGCAGCGCCCCCACCCCTCCCCCAGGGCGGAGGACAAAACCTGGGGCTAATGACGAGGGCAGTTCCGGATCTTTCTCAGGATATCCTGGTGTTTTGTCTCGCTGGCAGGTGAGGCACACGTTAGTCACGCTCTTTCCCGTCACGAAAACATCCTTTCTGTCAGCGCCTATGATGGATTCCGTTCCACTCGGCAGGTGTTTGTTTCTTCCCAGTTCTGTAATCCCTTTGTCATGTGCGTTTTGCTCTTGTTTGTCCTCCTTGTCACGCAAGCCCACAAGGTTATCGATGATGACGGGGCGAGGGGGGGCAGATGGTGCCGAGGCCCCCTGCCCTGGTCTCGTCGCCAGAGTGATAGACTCTGAGATGCTTTGATTGTGGTTATCAGTCGAAGCGTTAAGCTGCCCTCCAGAGCCCTTCCCTGCGGCCGATGACGAGGATGGCTGAGCCCCACGCCCCGAGACGCCGTTCATCACTGGTACGACTCCGGCCGGGAGGGTGGAGGAGGGAGAGACGTGGAAGGGGGGAGGGATATGGGAGAGATGGGAGATGGAGGAGGCGGAGGAGGGAGAGATGGGAGAGGGGGGGGGGATGGGGGAGGAGGGGGGGATGGGGGAGGAGGGGGAGGAGGGGGGGATGGTAGAGGAGGGGGGGATAGGAGAGTGGTGGAGGATGGGAGAGGAGGTGGGGATGGGGGAGGAGGGGGAGGAGGGGGGGATGGGGGAGGAGGGGGGAATGGTAGAGGAGGGGGGGATGGGAGAGGGGTGGAGGATGGGAGAGGAGGGGGGGATGGGGGAGGAGGGGGAGGAGGGGGGGATGGTAGAGAAGGGGAGGATATGAGAGGGGTGGAGGATGGGAGAGGATGGGGGGATGGGGGAGGAGGGGGAGGAGGGGGGGATGGTAGAGGAGGGGGAGGAGGGGGGGATGGGAGAGGAGGGGGGGTTGTGGGAGGAGGGGGGGATGGTAGAGGAGGGGGGGATAGGAGAGGGGTGGAGGATGGGAGAGGAGGGGGGGATGGGGGAGGAGGGGGAGGAGGGGGGGATGGGGGAGGAGGAGGGGGGGGTGGGAGAGGAGGGAGAGATGGGGATGAGGAAGACAGAAGAGGAAAAGGAGACAAGGGAGGAGGTGGAGTCTGGAGGGACAGGGGAGGAGGTAGAGATGGGGGAGGAGGGGGAGACAGGAGAAACAGGTGAGGAGGGGAAGATAGGAGAGGACCGTAAGAAGGGGGAAGAGGGGGAAGAGGGGGAGGAGGAGGCAGGGGCCTTGTCATGAGATACCAATGGCAGATCTGGTTCAGTGGAGGACGTCATTACCCACGCTGAGACATCGTCCTCAGCCGACCCAGACCAGCCCAGCCCGGTCCTGGAAGCGACATCTCCAGTGCTAACATACTTAATGGAGGTGTCGCTGCTGGTGGGGGCTGCCCACCCCTGCTGTGTTTTGGGGCGGCGGGGCGGGGCTGTCCCTGGGTGCTTGTTTACAGCCCTGGTGTCAGCAGGTGGCTGCTGCCTGAGACTCGACAAGTTGCCACGGAGACCCGTGCTGTTCTCCGTTTTGGCCGGGTGGTTGGTTGTGAACACAGAACTCTCCCCTACAGCCGTCAACGATGACGGATCACCTTGGTGACCTTCATTTACAGTCCGCCCTACAGAGACGCAAATGACAGAAACAATTTCACCATTATGTTGACAATCCCTGGAAATCCACAACCTGACTACGGTACTTTCAATATTAAATGAAAGCGTGGACATTAGTGGTTCTCGATATTAATGTTTGGATTCTGTTCATTTTGCAATTATGTAAATGCTGACTCACTAGTGTTGCTGTGTAAGAAGTTCTACAGTACCATACCATGTTTAATAATTAAACCCTTTAGGGAGGGTAATATATTATTAAAATCATGCAAGATTCAGCAAATAGTTGTAATGCGCAACATCAGGCTATGAAGAGATATTATCATAATGAGTTTGGCATCCAGGACACTAACATATTGTTTTCTCCTCCAGGTAACCTCAGAGAAAATGCTCAAAGCCAACAGTGTTCGCCCAGAATACAAATTGACTCTTGTGTTTAACATAATAAAGAGACCTTTTAGCTTAGATAAATTACAGTTGCTCCTGCAGGACTACCGTACTGTACAACCAGCTTTAAAATTGAGAGGGGGGGGGGGGGAGTGATCCCAGGGACCCCCTTAAGAGTAGAGGTAGCCCCCCATAAGAAAGAAATATGAACTTGGGGGTACCCTTCTGTGTCGGCTCCCCACCCACCACCTTGTAGAGCCCGAACACAAATCAAAAACACGTTGACACTGACAGTGCACATCATGTTTGACTCCAACCTCAAACCACTCAAGACATACCTGTATGGATGAAGAGAAAGAAGATGAGATATGAAAAGCAGTTCATTTCTGTCCCGTTGAAACAGCATGCAAATCTTCCATCCGTGTTCACTCAGACTGGCGTTGGCTGTAAATCAGACTGGGTCGAAGAAGATATCAGTATTTGCAACCACGCACACACATACACACAAGCACACACATACACACACACACACACACACAGACCCTCAAACACACAAACGAGTCGCAGACAGTGTGATCCCTCACTGACTGTGGCTGCCAGAGCTCTTATTCATGCAGGGATTAGATTTCCCTGACAGGTAAACACACCCTTCTATATCCGTCAGCGCGGGGCTGGCCCGCTGTGGCATCGCCACATCCACCGAAGAGCAGGAGCACACACACAGAGCAGCACACACGGAGCAGCAGACACAGAGCAGCACACACAGAGCAGAACACACATGGAGCAGCAGACACAGAGCAGCACAAACATAGCAGCACACACACAGAGCAGCACACACACAGAGAAGCACACACAGAGCAACACACACACAGAGCAGCACACACAGAGCAGCACAAACAGAGCAGCACACACAGAGCAGCACACACACAGAGCAGCACACACACAGAGCAGCACACACAGAGCAGCACACACACAGAGCAGCACACACAGAGCAGCACACACACAGAGAGCAGCACACACAGAGCAGCACACACACAGAGCAGCACACACAGAGCAGCACACACAGAGCAGCACACACACAGAGAGCAGCACACACACAGAGCAGCACACACAGAGCAGCACACACAGAGCAGCACACACACAGAGAGCAGCACACACACAGAGCAGCACACACAGAGCAGCTCACACAGAGCAGCACACACACAGAGCAGCACACACACAGAGCAGCACACACAGAACAGCACACACACAGAGCAGCACACACACAGAGCAGAACACACACAGAGCAGCACACACACAACGCAGCACACACACAGAGCAGCACACACACACAGAGCAACACACACAGAGAAGCACACACAGAGCAGCACACACACACAGAACAGCACAAACAGAGCAGCACACACACAGAGCAGCACACACAGAGCAGCACACACACAGAGCAGCACACACAGAGCAGCACACACAGAGCAGCACACACAGAGCAGCACACACACAGAGCAGAAACACACAGGGTCCGGACAGAGATCACCACACACACACTCTAACACGCAGAGAGCATGGAATGCAAGAGGGCAAGCATCTCCAAAATAGATTTTCTTCCGCATAATTTTTGTTTGAATCATTTACTCTGGGCATTACAGTGAACTTTGCTTACGGTTTGACCTATTTTGCAAATGCAGGCCAAGAGACAGGCTAGAGTCAGCCTGGGGTTAAATACACAATGTATTAGTAGTCAGGGTGTGTTTGATTTGCCTCGAGAGCTAGCCCACTCTCGGCTGCTTCGCCGGAACGATTGCACAGGATGTTCTAAATCAAACATCCCATCACGTCCCCTGGTTGACAGTATTTGCCCATCGTACCGGTTGGCCCTGGTCTCCGTCACAGCTGTCCTCTGCCCCGCGTTGTCTCGCCGCGTAAGCTGTCGTTAACGCAAACACGTCCACTCTCACTGAGCTCATGGGCGAGCACGTCTGACATGATCAGCCATGATGCCAAGCTGTTATCCGCTTGGATGTGGGGATCCACTCTGAGCCAAAGCCCCTCCGTGCTGACCGGGGGGGGGGGCTTCCTCTCCCCATGAACACCTCCAACCTCTGGGACACTTCTCCAGTGGAATCCCTTCTCCAGTCACACATACCCTCACTGTGTCACACACACACACTCACTCACTGTGTCACACATATACACACGCATACTCACTGTGTCACACACACACTCACTCGCTGTGTCACACACACATATTACACATAATACACTCTTTCCAACAGACACATAATGTCACACACGCTCATGCAGTCACTTAGTCTGTCTCACACACACTTACTGTCTCACACACAATCTCACACGTAGAAACACCCTCACACACACCATCAGACACACGCTCATGAACACACTCTTCTCTCACACACAAATTAATACACAAATTAACACTCAAATTAACACTCACTCATAGTCAGACACACATACGCAAACACTCTCTCTCTCTCTCTCTCTCTCTCTCTCTCTCTCTCTCACACACACACACACACACACACACATGTAGCTAGTCTGGTACTATTGTGGCAGAGCTGTGAGCTCCTACTGTGAGGGTGTCTGGATCAGTGGATGTTTGTCTGAGTGAGGCAAAACCATAGCAACAGTCTGTTTCATGGTATTTTGGAGAGAAATCCAGGTTGTTGTTTTTTGTTCAAAAATACAAATAACATTTTTGAGTCTAAAAAGAAGCAATCGAGGGGGGAACAATACTTTTTGGGAAGAAAAGAAAGAGGAGATTTTATTGGAACTATTATAAGTTGAACAGTATCAAGTGTACTCTATTGATGCAGCACGCAGACTTCTCAACATCTCTGTGCTGGTGTTAAATATTAAAAACAGTCTAATTAACAAAGATGACATTACAGCTAACATATGGCTATACCGCCCACCTGTGTTCCCTTATTACCAACAACAAGCACTACATCTGCTCTCAGGAAGCAACCAAGAAGCTCTCAGACAGCGTGGATGACCTTGTTTTATGAATCACGGCCGAGAGGCCACAATCTCATTTGAATAATAATTAAATTAGCCTCCAATGCATCTTTAACCTTCTCTGAAACTGCACTAGAAGTTCCACTTCGCCTATGAAATATGGCAGCAGATTTTTTTGGTGGTGGTGGTTGGGGATTAACGAGAAAGCTGTCATTTTTCCAGCAATGTTCCATGACGGATATTGCAAGTCAGTTTTTTTTCATATTTTTTTGTGTTAAACACATTGTCCTTGAGCTAGGCGTCAGAATATAGAGAAGAACACAGGGGAAGTATGTGAGCGTGACACCGTGTCGCGATGAATAGAGCCCCACTCATACAGGAACACAAGGGCCCTGAGGCAAGAATACAAGAGTGATGAGTTGAATGAGAGGTATCGTTCATCTCTGGGAGCACGCCTGCTGCTGTCGCCGAGGACAGTCAGGGAGTTTGTTCTCTTTGTCTTTCGTCTCGCAGTGAGGAGTTGAGGAGACCAAAGACGGGCCGCCAAGACGCTCTCCCAGGCAGAGCGAGCCGACCACAGAGAAAGGGATGAGTCGTGATTGTGCTCATGTGATCAGCTTCATACAGGAGTGGAGGATCTGTAGTCCGTGGAGCTCTCTGAGCTTGGCCATGTGCCTGGGAAGGAAACACACACACAGTCACACACACACACACACATATATAAATGTTTATATATACACCCACTCACATGCACAGACAGACACACACACACAGTCACACACACACAGTCACACGCGCACACAAAGATACACAGACACACAAGCACACACAGGCACAAAAACACACATCCACAAACATCCACATACAAAAGCAGACACACACACACAGACACACAGGCACAGCATGTACAGACACACGCACACACACACAGACAGGCCCAGACAGATGTAATGTAAGCAAACAGTGTTGTGCTCCCGGCCTGTGGGTTGTCCTGTGTTGAGGTGCAGGGCTGGAGCTGCTGGCGTGTTCCTCTGGGACAGACACACAGCCCCAGAGGAACACGCCACACACGGCTCACTGGAACACACTGGAAACTCAGTGTGCTCGGCAGGGGGAGGAGGGGGAGGAGGGGGGGGGTTGTTGTTGCCGGGAGAAAGTACTGGAGTTGTTGGACCTATCATGTGTTTGTCTGTGTGTGTACGTGTGTGTGTGCTGGCATGTGTTAGTGTGTGTGTATACAGTCACTGCGCATGTACAGTACATTACTTACATCAGCATGAACGATGTGTGTGCGACGGTGTGTGTGTGTGTGTGCAGAAGTCTGTTTACAAACACATCAGGCCAGGTGGACTGCTAGTACCCTTATAAGAGCAGAGCATCACCCAGACTAGGGTTGGACAACACACACCTATGTGCCTCCAGCAGCCCATCTGTACTGATGCCTTCTGCAGTTTACATGCTGAACTAGCCCCCTGGACACACACCCACATACACAAACAAAGATGCACACACATACACACAGTCGTACACACTCAAACACTCACGTAAACACACACAGCCGTACACACACGTCTAGAGAACACAGCACCGAAAATATGCTGTAGGAGATTTATTCATAGGAAATGAATCTATTCCAGGCTGCTCTGAATATCATTTGCCCAGGAGTTGTCTATCCTGTTTATGTCCTGTTTATGTCCTGCCTGTGACAACTGAGAGGGACAGGAGGGCATCCTGACTCCTCACGTCTGTCTGTCTGGTCCTGAGGAACGAGCCAGACAGGAGGAGAGGACAGGAAGAGTTTAGGGGACGTGGGGAGAATAGTGGGACATAAGGAAGGAGGGAATGGGTGAGGAAGGAGACAGAGGAGGGAGAGGAGGATGGGAGGAGAGTGGACGAAGGGGAGAGAAGAAGAGAGGAGGATGGGAGGAGAGTGGACGAAGGGGAGAGAAGAAGAGAGGAGGATGGGAGGAGAGTGGACGAAGGGGAGAGAAGAAGAGAGGAGGATGGGAGGAGAGTGGACGAAGGGGAGAGAAGAAGAGAGGAGGATGGGAGGAGAGTGGACAAAGGGGAGAGAAGAAGAGAGGACGATGGGAGGAGAGTGGACGAAGGGGAGAGAAGAAGAGAAGAGGATGGGAGGAGAGTGGACGAAGGGGAGAGAAGAAGAGAGGAGGATGGGAGGAGAGTGGACGAAGGGGAGAGAAGAAGAGAGGAGGATGGGAGGAGAGTGGACGAAGGGGAGAGAAGAAGAGAGGAGGAGAAGGCGATGCCATGTAGGTGTCTAAGCTGAGATGTGACAGGCGGTGGTTCAGGCTGTTTGCTGGCTCGTGTGTCTGTCTGTCCCTTTGTCCTTTCCTCCTCACGGTCCTGCATTATGCATGGGCCAGGTTGTCTGCCAAATGTGTGTGTGATTATATAGTGTGGAAACTGTATATATTTGTGTGCACTGTGTGTTCAGATAGGAACTATATATATGTGTGTGCACAGTGTGTGTGGGTAAACATGGATGTTTGTGCACTGTTTATATCCGTGTGTATGTGTGTGTACTGTTGAAATATATGTGTGTGTGTGTACTGTTTAAATCTGTGCGCGTGTGTGTTTGTGCACTGTTTCTATGCGTGTGTGTGTGTGTGACAGCGTATCCCGTACCTGGGCTCAGCCCGGCACAGTGTCCCCAGGGCGATGGCAGCGTTGCGCTGGGCGGAGGTCCCGCTCACATCCCCCCCGGCCAGGCGCAGCAGCAGCAGCACCACGTCGGTCCCCAGCAGGCTGGAGGCCGCCCCCTCCTCCCCCACACAGTGCCCCAGGACCAGGGCTGCGTTCCCCAGCACCACCTCCTCTGGCCTGGAGGACAGCAGCCCGCGCAGGACAGACAGCCCTGGGGACACACACGCAGAAACACAGGGTGACACATGGGGACACTCGCAGGAGAACGTGCAGGGGTACGTAGACACAGCTGCACGCAGGGATACGTACTGTACACACAGTGTGATACACACACAGGAAGACAGGCACACACACACTTTTGTGTGGAGCAAAGAGGAGAGTCTCTCACGTTTATCAGCGGCCAGCAGCTCCTGGCGAGCCGGCGTACTGGCAGCAGTGCACACAGCCAGGGTCTTAATGGCAAACCTGGTGGAGGTCTGCCCTGAGCTCTGGAGGGGTACGGTTCACACACACACACACACACACAAACACATGCAAAACACACACAAATACACCCACGCACGGATACATACAAAACACACATACAGAAAACAAAGTTAACCGAGAACAGGACCAGGCCCTGAGAACAGGACCAGGCCCTGAGAACAGGACCTGGCCCTGAGAACAGGACCAGGCCAGGTGTGCAGGTCAGGGGGTACCTTGAGCAGCCTCCTCATGGTGCTGACCACGCCCGCCTGCACGGCCAGCTGTACTGCCGCAGGACTGTGGGGCAGGACCACACTCAGCACCCCCGTGGCTCTCTGGAGGAGGGAGGACAGGCCGTGAAGGGGGGAGGGAGAGGGGGTGGTTGGGGGGAGAACTTATGAGATGTGACAGGAAAGATGAGAGAGAAAGAGAGAGAATGGTCCAGGAGGAGAAACAGAGAAAAGGTTTGGCAACAGTATAAAAAATGACAGATGGCGAGAAAGAGGGGGAGACATTGATCTAAACCGGAAAATGGAGTGAAAGGGAGAGAAGGGAAGAAAGACACACAGAGAGAGAGGGGGAATATGTGAAAAGTGAGTAGCATTGCATAGTGGGGGAAGAGAGAAGGTGTCATGTAGGTGTGCGGCCTCCGTGAGTGCTGCTGGGTGTTGTAGTTCTGGTCTCTAGGGTGTTGTAGTTCCTGTTCTGTGAATGGGGTCTCAGTGGAGTGATGTAGTTCTACTCTAAGGACATGTACATGATATTTTTTCAGTGTGGGTTTTATAGTTCAACTTCAGGGTCTTGTAGCACTCTGCAGAGTGTTTGGTTGGGAGTTGTGCTGGGTATTGTAGTTTTACTCTCGGGTGTTGTAGTTCCTCTCTAGTGGGAGGTGGGTACTCACGGTGATGATGCCACCATCAGTATCTCTCAGCAGGTCCACACACCCTCTGCTGAGAGGAACAGCATGTTCCTGCCAGATGAAGGAGAGGGAGATGGAGGGAAGTAACTAATCCAATTTACACTGTACATCTCCCTTCCTGCTGGGGGAAGCAACACCTCAGGCTGAGACAGAGGCTGCCTGTCCCTCACTGGACTCCTCTGGTCCTCTCTCTCTCTCTTTCACTCTCTCACTGTGTCTCTCTTTCTTTCACTCTGTCACTGTGTCTCTCTCTCTTTCACTCTCTCACTGTGTCTCTCTCTCTTTCACTCTTTCACTGTCTCTCTCTCTGTTCCTCTCTCTTTCACTCTCTACCTCTCTCTCTCTTTCACTCACTATGTCTCTTTCACTCTTTCACTCTCTCACTCTCTCCCTATTTCTCTCTCTCTTTCACTCTCTCCCTATGTCTCTCTCTCTTTCACTGTCTACCTGTCTCTCTCTCTTTCACTCTCTCCCTATGTCTCTTGCTCTGTTTCTCTGTTCCTCTCTCTCTTTCACTCTCTCCCTATGTCTCTCTCTCTTTCACTCTCTCCCTGTCTCTCTCTCTTTCACTCTCTCCCTGTCTCTCTCTCTCTTTCACGCTCTCCCTGTCTCTCTCTCTTTCACTCTCTCCATCTCTCTCTCTTTCACTCTCTCCCTATGTCTCTCTCTCTTTCACTCTCTCCCTATGTCTCTCTCTTTCACTTTCTCCCTGTCTCTCTTTCACTCTCTCCCTGTTTCTCTCTCTTTCACTCTCTCCCTATGTCTCTCTCTCTGTTTCTGTTCTTCTCTCTGTCTATATTTCTCAATCCATTTCCCTTCAGTCTCTGTTCCTCTGCTTTCTGTCTTTCTCGTTCTGTCACACCTACGTGTGCGTGTGTGTGTGACCGTGTGTGTGTACTTGTGTGTGTGACCCTGTGTGTGTGTGTGTACCTGCATGGCGGTAGAGGGTCTGGAGGACAGCTTGATTATCAGGCCCAGTAGTGGATAGAGGACCTCTCTGTATTCACAGCAGCTACATCGCTCCTGCAGGGAAAAGCACAACAGCCTTCACCACCTACTGATGCACCACCACTACCACACACACACGCATGCACAGATACACACACAATATACACACATATCCATACACAAACACGTGTCTATGTGCACAGACGCGCACGCACACACGTGCAGACGCACACACACAGGCGCGCACACGCACACAATCACACACACTCCACATGTCCTTGATAAAAATCATAACACCAGGCACAGGTACATTATTATCTGTCATGTCTCACAGCTTTCATTGGGTGACATTTTCAAATGGTAGTGTTGCTATCAGCAGGAGATGCTATCGGCGTGAGGTGTGTCTGGGCCATTACAATTCAATAAGACAGGCCGACCACGCACAACCATCTCCTTGACTGGGAGGCTGCTGGTGAGTAATCCGCCTCACCATGGCATCGAGGAGCGACTCCCAGCACCCTCCCCAGTCGGCCAGTCCCTGACGGATGACGTCATCGCTGGCCATACAGTCGATTGTCGACAGGAGAGACGGGAGGACGCCGCGATTGGATGGCGTGATGTTTCTCTGGAAGTGCGGTGTTGACAAGGGCGGTCATCAACACTAGGTCAGTCAAGGACCATCACCAGCAGGAAATATATTTATATTTGTTCCTGGTGTCAGCGTGCTTCTTACCAGGATGCTGGTGAAATGGGGTCCAACTGAAGTGTTGAATGTGGCTCTTAACTGCAAGAGAAACCTGTCACCGTGGGATACAAGCAGGCGTGGACTGAATGGCAGAAAATCAACAACGTGACGTAGATAGATTTCATCAAAATCAAAAATCATGTAGCTGTCTAGTTCAGGCCCTGTTACATGTCTATGTTTTATTTAGTGAGTGAAGAGACTTGCACGGCCCACATGTACCACTGTAATCCTCCACTCAGGGCACACAAACAGACATCTCTCTGTCTCTTCATCTTTCCACCCCTCCACCTCTTCAACTCTCCATTTCTCTGCTTGCTCCATCCCTCCATCCTTCAACCCCTCCATCCCCACTTGCTCCACCCCTACACCCTTCATCCTTCCATCCCTCCATCCTATCCCCCGCTTCTTAATCCATGCTAGTTGCATGCCTCCATCCTTCTTTTCTCCATGCCTCCCCTGGGCTTGCAGAGCCTTCTCTATTTTCCTAAGTGACGGCAGCGGTAGAGAAACTGAGTGGCTTTTTGCCTTCAAGTGAGATTAACACAGGGATGGGTTATGGTGATGGATCTATGTGTCACAGGGTTGTTCACTCTGAATTCTCAAGGAGTTCGCTCTCTCTCTCGTTCTCTCTCTGACTATCTCTCCCTCCGCCTCTCTCTCTCCTTCGAGGACTCTTTCTTTCTCTCTTTATCCCTCTTTCTTCTCTTCCTTCTGTAGCTCTCCCTTTATCACCCCTCTTCTCTTCCTTATATAAGACTTCTACCTCTCTCTCAATCTATTTTCTCACTGTCTCTGTGTTTAGCCTATTGAATTTAAAGTGATCTTTAATATGGAGCGTGGTGATATATACCGACATAAACCTAGTGCCTGGTGAGACATGCCCAGCATTTTGAAGACAGAAAAAAAGACTGGAGTTAGAAAATTATCTACATTTTCCCGTGCAGCCATAACATCCATCATGTCTCCCCTCCCGCAAACCCAGAACGGCAGTTTATGCAACATACTTGTTTTCCGATGCAAAGTTCCGGAGGACTGTCAGCGCTGCTCCGGAGTCCCGCGGCGTCTGTTTGGATACACACGCCACGAGGCCTGCCGCCAACCTGCAGACACAGGTAGCAGACACAGGTAGCAGACACAGGTAGCAGACACAGCCAGCAGACACACGTAGCAGACACAGGTAACAGACACAGCCAGCAGACACAGCTAGCAGACACAGCCAGCAGACACAGGTAACAGACACAGCCAGCAGACACAGGTAGCAGACACAGCTAGCAGACACAGGTAACAGACACAGGTAACAGACACAGGTAGCAGACATAACTAGCAGACACAGGTAGCAGACACAGGTAACAGACACAGGTAGCAGACACAGGTAACATACACAGGTAGCAGACACAGGTAACAGACACAGGTAGCAGACACAGGTAGCAGACACAGGTAACAGACACAGGTAACAGACACAGGTGGCATTCAGGCCCTGGGGAATCCAGGATTTAGATGCTGAATGAGATTAGGCAGGTGATCATGTGTGGGGGAGGGGGGTTTAGGGGGTAAGGGGGCTACTGTCTAGGTACTGTTACTAAGTCTGAGCTGAGTTTTTGCTCATCATGAATATATACACGATTAAATTTACACGGCTCCGCACACAGGGAGGAAAGCTGTGAGGAAATTAGTATTTAGAATCAATCGGTAATAGCTCATATTAAATGGATAAATATAATCCCCTGCCCCCCACATCCCCTCCAACTATGTTTTCATTTCTCCATTTCCCGAAAGCCAGAGTAAACCAGCTGTCATCCTAGCAGTTATGGTTCCCTATAATCAAAACAAACGCAGGATCACCCATGAGCGATCCTTACATGTGCAAATTCAGGCTGTCAATGGCCAGATTTCTCCCATTCCGCGTCCGGGAGAGCGAGCAGAGCAATTCCAGGCATCCTCCCACCACCGCCTCGTTGTGTGATGCTAATGAGAGCACAATGGAGAGGCTGGAGGAGCAGCATCCCAGCAGCAGCTTGTGGTTCTCATCTGAAACAGCATAAGGCCACTCTCAGCTACGCTGACAGGTGTGGGTTTAGGACGATAGAGGAACAGTAATTGCATAAATGTGTGTGTACAAACACACACACGCAAGTGCCCACACACACACCCACACACACACACACATAGCCTCTGGTATGAGTGAACAGTAATTTGCAGCAGTCTCGTTTCAGAGGGAGGAAAGCATAAACAAATAATCTAATGTGACCTGCGGATAGACGCAATCATGGACAGGATATAATTGCACGGTATGGCTGATTTTCATTGTCACATACATTCTTCCAATTGGACATAAGTACAAGAACACTCAGTGTGGCTGTGTAATTCATTTGTCACAGTTTGCACAAGAAGAGTGCCAATTATTTTTTCAATGCTCATGAATGTTGACGTGGTGCAGCCCACCCCAGCCCACATGCCTGTGTGACTCTGGGCCAAGTGGGTTCATCATAATATTGTAGGTGGTACATCCATGACAGCGCATATCGACCAAATAATGGAATACAGTAATTGAATCTGCTTGCCATTTCTTACACTGGCTTTATGATAAGTCGTCTCTGTGAATGCCAGACAGGGCGGGATGAACGTGGGGATAACAAGGGAAGCAGGGAGGGAGAGGCGTGGGAGAGGCGTGGGAGAGGCGGGGGAGGGATGGCAGAGCTACGGGACCCACCGTTGCCGTCACAGACCACCCTCCACAGCTGGAGCAGCGCTGCACACAGCTCCTGAGAACCAGGGTCTGTCCAGCGCTGAGACATACACCTGAGAGAGAGAGAGAGAGAGAGAGAGAGAGAGAGGGACAGAGAGGGACAGAGAGAGAGGGACAGAGAGAAAGAGAGAGTGAGAGAGAGAGAGAGAGAGAGAGAGAGAGAGAGAGGGACAGAGAGAAAGAGAGAGTGAGAGAGAGAGAGAGAGAGAGGAGAGAGAGAGAGAGAGAGAGAGAGAGAGAGAGAGAGAGAGAGAGAGAGAGAGAGAGGAAGAGAGAGAGAGAGAGAGAGAGAGAGAGAGAGAGAGAGAGAGAGAGAGAGAGAGAGAGAGAGAGAGAGAGAGAGAGAGAGAGAGGAAGAGAGAAAGACAGACACAGAGACAGACAGGGAGAAAGAGAGACAGGGTTAGAGAGACACAAAGATAGGAAGAGACAGAAAGAAAGACATGGGGAAGAAAAAAGACAGTGGAACAAATATGGGGCGAGACAGACAGAGAGACAAGGACACAGGGAGACGAAGACAGGGAGAGAGGGAGGGAGGGAGAACAAGATAGAGACAGCGACAAGGAGAAGGGAAAAACAAAAAGACATAGAAGTTATTTAAGGTGAGATGATCTCAATAGAAGAGCAGCCCATATTTCATTGTCTTGGTGTTAGAGTGGTCGGATCAGCTTCCCGGTCAGACCTGCAGTGTTTTGACAAATGACTACCGCTCCTCTCCGAAACAATGGAGGGATGAGCTAGTATAATAACACAGGTCCTAATCTGACATGAGGGAGCGATCAGTGTATTTTCGACCATATCTCCTTTTAAATCTGGGACGATACGCAAAGTTAAGCTTATTACTGGGACATCCAGATCTCCCAGTGGTTCGTCTCCGGGTGGTGATTTAACCTTTATTTATTTATTACCAGGCTAAGAGCCGAATCAGGAAAGTGACTTTAGGACTCGATCTCTTTAGGGGTTCTGAGGACTTGGTGATCCGCTTTCATTTAAGGAGGTTAACGTCTTTCTTCTAAGCAGATCCAGGCAACCCGTTCTAAACAGGAAGCGTAACGCCACAGTCCAGGAAGTGGAAAGACGTAATCTCTTCAGGGCCCTGAAGAGGGCTCCTCCGTCTCTCCGGCCCCATTTGATCAAACCTAATGGAGATCTCACACCTGTGCAAATGCAGAGTTCCCCCCCCCCCTTTTTTTTGAACCCCTTTAGAAGCAGGTTCCACCACCAGAGTACAGAGGGTGACTTTGAGAGGGGCAGGGTGAGGGGCAGGGTGAGGCTTGTTTTGGGTGTCCATAACTCAGCAGCACCTGTCAGGGCTGGTGTGTGCCTGCCAGGCCTCTCCTCCCACCTGTCCTACCTGCTCACAGCCGGGCTGGCATTGACCACACTGAAGCCGTTGTTGAGCCGGAACACAGTCTGGGAGGAACCTGGGGAGAGGGGGGAGAGGGGGGAGGAAGAGAGGAGGGAGAGGGGGGAGGAAGAGAGGAGGGAGAGGGGGTGAGGGGGGAGGAAGAGAGGAGGGAGAGGGGGTGAGGGGGGATGAAGAGAGGGAGAGGGGGTGAGGGGGGATGAGGAGAGGAGGGAGAGGGGGTGAGGGAGGGGAGGGGAGAGAGTGAGAGAGAGAGAACATGAGACTGACGGGGAAGGGGAAGAGCCACGCTCTGTGGCACCAAACCAACAGCCGTCTATCATCACCTGGCAGCCATGGTGTGTAGAGGAGCACAAGGCCGCACAGCGACCGAGCGTTACCCTGACGACGCCTCTCTGAGGGTCACGGGCAGGGGAGGAGAAGAGGAGAGGAGCGATGAGAGGAGAGAAGGAGAATGGAGTGGAGAGAACAGGGCAGGAGCGGAGCGATAAGTAGAGGAGAGGGCAGAAGAGAGGAGAGGGGAATAGAGAGAACAGGGAAGGAGAGGAACGTTGGGGGGGGGGGATTAGTATGAGAGACAGAGAGAGAGGTGTGAGATAATGGACCCTATGGGGAACAGCGTGGTAGGGGGGTCAGGCCTCCTCTCCCTCATAATGACCAGGGGTGGAGAGAACTGCCAGAGCTGAGGGGCACTGAGGAGTGGACCTCTCTCCATCTCCTCCTCTCTCTCTCTCTCTCTCTCTCTCTCTCTCTCTCTCTCTCTCTCTCTCTCTCTCCCTCCCTCTCCCTCCCTCTCCCTCTCTACCTCCCTCCACCTTTTGTCCTCCTCCTCTATCTCTCTCCCTCTCTCTCTCCTCACCCCCGCCTCCCTTTTATGCTCTTTATTTCTCTCTACCTCTCTGTCCACTCTGACCCACCTCCCACCCCCCCATCGTTCTATTTTCCTCCAGCCTCCCTCCCCCTCGCTCCCTCCTTCTACCTCTGTGAATGATGTAACTGTGCCCTTTTCAGTGAGTGACATCGTGAAGACAGGCCGTGGATCGTCTAACACAAGCAGGGAGGCTGTTTGTCGTGCGGGAGGAGAAAGAACAGGCCAGATGGGAAATGATAGCCTTTACTCTGGGTGATGGATAGCTGGGAACAAAGCTACACACTGTATCACAATGGAACAATGCAATGACAAATGTGAATCCTGGGCCTTCAGATATAGAATACTGCAGCACATTGTGAAAAAAAACACAAAGAAAGCAGTACAGGCTACATGATAAGATAAAGTCTTAAGTAGTAAAGGGAGTGTACGAAGGTCAGATGAAGGCTAGTGTAGGAAGTTTAGTGTACTAAGAAAAGCTGAACAGTCTAATGTGTAATGTAACTGAGAAGGTTAGTGTGCTAAGGTCAGCTGTAGGCTACTGCAGTAAGGTTAGTGTGCTGAGGTCAGCTGTAGACTAGTGCAGTAAGGTTAGTGTGCTGAGGTCAGCTGTAGGCTACTGCAGTAAGGTTAGTGTGCTGAGGTCAGCTGTAGGCTACTGCAGTAAGGTTAGTGTGCTGAGGTCAGCTGTAGGCTAATGCAGTAAGGTTAGTGTGCTGAGGTCAGCTGTAGACTAGTGCAGTAAGGTTAGTGTGCTGAGGTCAGCTGTAGGCTACTGCAGTAAGGTTAGTGTGCTGAGGTCAGCTGTAGACTAGAGCAGTAAGGTTAGTGTGCTGAGGTCAGCTGTAGGCTACTGCAGTAAGGTTAGTGTGCTGAGGTCAGCTGTAGGCTACTGCAGTAAGGTTAGTGTGCTGAGGTCAGCTGTAGGCTACTGCAGTAAGGTTTGTGTGCTGAGGTCAGCTGTAGGCTACTGCAGTAAGGTTAGTGTGCTAAGGTCAAATAAACACTAGGATAAACTGATCTACCACCTGTGTAGTAAGTGCATGCAAGTAGACTTACATAAGACAGGCTTAACAGAACTAGTAAGAAGAGTCTCTGTATAGGAAATTATTGAATGTACTGCTGGTCCGAATGCAAATGGACCATGAATGATATGCTATCCTCTCACAGTAGCAGATGACACATAGTCTGCCACAGCATCAAACTCCCTTCATCAATCTCCCTTCCTCCCTCTGTCTTCCTTCTCTCTCACACTCTCTCTCCTGTCTCCCTATCTTCATCTCCTACTCCTTCTTTTCTCCATCCCTCTATCTTTATACCTTCTCTCCACCCATCTCCATCTCTTTCTCTACCTCTGTCTCTCTATCTATACTTCTCCCTCTCCTCCTCCCTCCCTCTCACTATGTCCCTCTATCCATAACTCTCCCTCTTTCTGTATTCTGTACTGCCCTAGCAGAGAGTTAAACAACACCTCATGGCTGATGGAACTGTCAGTTAATATATATATATATGACTGCAGCTCTGACCACTGATTCTGGAAGAGCATTCAGTGTGGCTGTGGAGCAAAGTATTGGAGGTTGCTAAATCTGATGAGCCAATGTACCATGAGGAGAAATCCAATAGTGGACAGGGTCAAGACTCCCTCTCGTCCTCCATCCTTCACAGCTGTACAAATTGTCTGCTTCCACCACAGCAAACATTGTTGTTTATACAGCCAAACTTTCATCTGCCCCGGCAGCATAACAGATAGTGACAAGTCTGCTAACAGGGAAGGAGGTGTGGCACAGTTAAGACTTAGCACTCAGATTACAGATGTAATACACACGCATGCAGACACACACACACACGCAAACACACACACTGCTGCTGCCACACGGCCCCCCTTCTCCTCCCCTCCTCTTTTATCCTCCTCTTTCCTGGACCTGGAGGAGGGCAGCCAATGACATCCATTTGGCTCACAGGCTAGAGAGAGAGGGCAGAGACCGTTTGTGGAGAGAGAGAGATCAAGTGGTCAGGAAGGGGAAAGATGGGCTTTGAGAGGGGGGAGAGAGGAAGGGGGGGAGAAAGAAATCAAGTGGGGTGTAAGGGGTAGAAGTAGTCACCTGGAGAGATAAACATGGAGAGAAAGGAGACTGAGAGAGAATGAGACAGGGAGAGAAAGGAGAGCAGGACAGGTAAAGAGAGCGATAGAAAAAGAAAGAGAGGGGAGCAAAAGAGAGAGAGAGACTAGGATGGAGAGCGCAAGAGGGGGAGAGCGAGGAGAGAGATTTTTCAAAAGGGAGCCGTCGAGTCTGGATGAGGTACTCACAGTCTGTAATGGCCTGTGCCAGCAGCTGCAGGCCTCCGCAGTAGTAGAGAGGGATCTGATCAGGCCTGGACAGCTTCTCCAGCAGCTGGGGCACCGTCCTGGCCTTCTCCTCACCCCTCTCCATCTCCTCCCACGCAAGGCGCTCCTGCTCCTCCCTCTGCTCCTCCTGGTCCACCTGGAGGAGACACTCTGGGGGTGGGGGGGAGGGGGGGGGAGGAGTGAAGGAAGAAAGATGGAGAGGGGAGAGGGGGGATGGAAAAATTGGAGGGTGGGAGGGAGAAACAGACAAGATAACCACAGAGGACCTGGCCTGTGTTGGGAGCAGCAGGGCGTGGAGGTGATTCATGCTACCCAGTCACACCAGGACTCTACAATCTAGCAAACATGGTCAGAATCAAGCATCACAGATTCAGATTTTTAAACAGAAATCTGACAGGGAAAACCACAGGATATAGATATTCCAATAATGTTTCAAAACTAGTATGACTATGAGGTAAGATTATTTTTGCTTTAATACAAATGGATTTAACACAAAAGGTGTTAACTGTGAAGAAGTGGTGATGTGTCTGTGAGAGCGAGAACATTTTCAATCGTTTTTCAAAAACTACATTTCCTTAACACCAAAAATAAACATAAAATAATTCAATAAAGTATTTCCTGGTGAACTAAGTCACACTTCATAATGTGTATGTAGAGGCCCTTCCCTCTGTGCTGCTTACGACCCCCTGCAGAGAGGATGAAAGCAGATCGGAGTTTCCTCCTGTGAAGTCCTGGAGGAAGACTATAGACTACAGACTAGTCTGGGGGAGGTTTGAGGATGCAAATCTGCTACCCAAGGATCCACTGAAGGGTAACCTATATACAGTACATACGTTCATTGAGATGTTTACCCATCACATTTGAATAAATGAAGCTTTGGTGGTTTATTTTGGTTTGAACAGGCAACGATGGGGCCGTGGTCATTAATTCAAAATGGAAATTCAAGTGAATCTTTATCCATTGAAAGGGCTTCACCCAGGCCCGACTTGGTCTGTGTTGTGAATGTTAATAAGCTTCCAGAGATCCTTGTCTCCTGTCTAACGTGGTTCTTAACATCTATTCTTCAATAAAGCACAGCTCAACAATATGCAATATGGTGTTTGTGCGTGCGTGCACATTTGTGCATGTGTTTATGTGTTTACTCTTCAGGGAAACAAGCAGGAATTCATATTGACAAACTAAAACAGCAGAATGAGCAGAGGAGCTCCGGTTCAGAAGAGCGTCTGGAACCATCTGTTTATAAAGATGACTAAATGATGCCTTCCAGAAGAGAGCCATCTCAACCACGGAAGCACGCAATGTACACCACACACACACACACACACACACCTGAGATCCAGACTTGGCTTTTGTGGAAGGGTTACAGTGAGCGGTCTCAAGCCCTCGGTTGCCATGGTAGCTTGAGACCAAATTTGGAGGTAGTTTGGGGGATGGATGGGAGATGAACAGAGATGGACAAGGCTTCTCCTAAGGCTGAGAGGCACGCTGACCTTGAATCGGTCTGATTTGACCGAAGCTTTGCGGGTGAGTTCAGGCTGGGAGTCCATCAATCCTACATTATTAATGCCCCTTCTCCTCTGGTTCTGAGTCTCAGTGGAAAGCAGAACTGTTGAGTTTGAGGAGTTGGGAAGGCACACTGCCTCTCTCACAAAAATGCACTTTCACCGGGTTCAACGCGTCGGGCATCTTCGTTCTCAGGTCAAACGTGGTAAAAATGTGTGTGTGTGTCAGTGAGTGAGTGTGTGTCAGTGAGTGTGTGTCAGTGAGTGTGTGTGTGTGTGTGTGTGTGTGTGTGTGTGTGTGTGTGTGTGTGTGTGTGTGTGTGTGTGTGTGTGTGTGTGTGTGTGTGTGTGTCAGTGAGTGTGTGGGCCCTTCTTTAGCAGGCCTGTCTATCAAATAAGTATGTCTATAGGTTTGGCCAAAGACCAAAAACATTCACAGAAGGATTTGGGGATGAAGAAATGTAGAATATATTAAAGTATGTATTGAATAACAAAATGGATAAGCATTGCTCAGGTCTATAATTAGGTCCAAAGTAAGCAATTACCTGCTTCTGTGTCATTTCAATTCTTGTCTCGATCCGATAATGATCTTACCTTGAACCATGGATGCCTTCGATGGATCTATCTCCACCATCATCCGGTAGCTGCTTCTCGCCTATAAAACAGGAAGGAGATGTTTTTAGGAGCGCTGGGGTAATGTGAGGGGGTCAACGTGTTTCCAATGATCTCTTCCAGCTCCCCAAATCGATAAATCATCCGAGCTTCGTCAAGTTTGTTCTCCCTCAGCTCAGGAGAATTTAATATGCTGTTCTTCAGTTCTCCAGAATACAGCACCAAGCAAAAAATGAAACCAGACAAAAAGCGAGCATAAATCCATTTGTTGTAGAAAGCTTAGTATCTAGGGCTGGCAATCTAAGCAGACATTGAAAGGAGCAAATTAAAGGGCTGTCTAGTCTGCATTTTAATAGATCAATAGGCGGGATCTCTAATAGATCAATGTCAGAGGGAGACAACAACAAACTGCCTCCCTCAGGAGATCATACATCTGAACTGAGAAGGATACCCCTGCTTTTCAGGTACAAGGAATGAAGTCATGTGGTCATGTAATCATGTATGTAGTGATGTGGTAATGCATGTAGTAATGTGGTAGTGAATGTAGTAATGCGTTAATGATTGTAGTGATCTGGCAGTACATGTACTAATGTGGAAACAAATGACAGTGAAGGAGTTATGTTGTAATAATGTAGCTTTTAATGCCAGGGGCGTAGGTTTGTTTTCAAGTCTGGGTGGGACATCTTTATTTAACCCTCGTGCTGCCTTCGGGTCACATGACCCAAAGGTTCATAACGAACCATTGTTGTGTTTACCCAATTTTACCCAATACAAAAACAAATTAAAAAATATATATTTTAACCTTCGCAATGTGGGGGGTCTGAGACAGCCCAACGGTTAAAAGAAAATGCTTCACTTTGTTTTTGTATGCGGTAAAGTTGTCGCAATACGACGGTGGGTCACAATGACTGATGGGTCAGAACGACCCGAAGATAACACAAGGGTTAATAAGTGAGGATGCAGCCGTTAAATCATATTTTCTTCATAGAAAGTGGGGGTGACAGGCATTTCTAAAAAGTGTACCCACCCATGTATAATTAACCCTACACCCCTGATTAGTGTATTCATGTCATACTGAATGCTGTAATGGGGTAGTGAGAGTAGTCCTGTGAGGGTCATGCAGTCATGTAGGAATGAGTGCAGCTCACCTGGTTGTAGTCCTGCAGGGCCAGGCGTGCTCTGCCCATGTGCAGGAAGGCTTTCACACAGTGCTCATCACACTGGCACAGGGACACACACCATGAGAGACACTCCTTGACACGTCCTCACACAAAATTCATGAACAACCAAAATACCGACACCGTTGAGAGAACCCGAAAACACAGCAAATAAAGCCTTGAAAAACAGGGAAACAGAGGAGGAGACGCTCTGGATGGACAGAAAGATCGAAAATCAATCGTTCCGTTTAAATCAGTCTGATACATGCAGTTTGACAATGTTTGTTTACTTTGCTCTTCAATCACAGCTTTATGTCCTCAGTCCCAAATGTCAGCACCTACTGTGTGATTACAGTTGTACACGGGAAGCTTCCTGTTTAGAACAGCAGTTCTGGGGCCCGGCCCAGCTGGCCTTGTTTGGACCTAGGAGCACTTTCATGTGAGGAGAGCTCCTCACAGCAAAGCTCTGTGGGCCTGCCTTCAACCTACTTTATAGGTTTAATTCCACCCTCTCCTCCCTCTCCTCCCTCTCCTCCCTCTCCTCCCATCACTCTCCTCCTTCTCCTCAATCTCTTCTTCCTTCACCCCCCGTCCTGCCGCTCCTCTTCTCCCTCTCCAGCCTCTCTTCAACTCTGTTTCCCCCCCCCTCCTCCTCTCCTTCATCTCCTCCCCATCCCTCTGCCCGGTAAGCTCACAGGGCATACCGTGAAGCTCACCCCCCCCCCCCCCCCCCCCCCCCGCCCAGCGCTGAGCTGACATGATGATGAATGAGGGCCCAACTCCCTGACCCTGCAGCCCCTGGCTCTGCGGTCCAGCAGCCGGACCTACCTTCAGGGCCCACTCGCAGTCCTCGATGGCCTGCTTGAACTTCCCCAGCTTGATGTAGGCCTGCAGGAAAGGTGGAGCAGGGGAGAACAGAGGGGCACAGTCATGTATGCCACAGTCTCTCAGTAAACACACACACCCTGCGGCCTGAAAGAGAAAGTTAACTACAGTAGAAGTTGTCTTTGTCTTGTTCTATACCTGCCGGTGGTACGGATGTTCGACTCAACACTTGACCAGCGGTCACAGTACAGTAAAAGTGTTATATGGCTTGTAAATAAACTGAATGAATAGCCTAGCAGTATGGATGTAACCTTTGCTGTTGTTGTAGCGGGGCTGCATTTCTAGTATTTATGTTGTTAATAAATAAGGCAAGTGAATGCTATGTTCTGGATGTAACCTGTGCTCTGTTGGTGTAGAGGGGCTGCATGTCTCGTAGCTCCTCAAGCCCAGCACTGTAGTGCTGCACGGCCGTTTCGTAGTCCCCCAGCGCAAAGGCCTCGTTCCCCTTCTGCTTCAGAGCTGATGAGAGACAGGAGGACAGACATGCAGAGGACAGACAGGCAGAGGACAGACAGGTGGAGGATAGACAGGCGGAGGACAGACAGGCAGAGGACAGACAGCCAGAGGACAGACAGGCAGAGGACAGACAGGCAGAGGACAGACAGGCAGAGGACAGACAGGTGGAGGACAGACAGGCGGAGGACAGACAGCCAGAGGACAGACAGGCAGAGGACAGACAGGCAGAGGACAGACAGGCAGAGGACAGACAGGTGGAGGATAGACAGGCGGAGGACAGACAGGCAGAGGACAGACAGGCAGAGGACAGACAGGCGGAGGACAGACAGGCAGAGGACAGACAGGCAGAGGACAGACAGGCGGAGGACAGACAGGCGGAGGACAGACAGGCGGAGGACAGACAGGTGGAGGACAGACAGGTGGAGGACAGACAGGCAGAGGACAGACAGGCAGAGGACAGACAGGTTGAGGTCAGACAGGCAGGCAGAAGGGAAACGTAAGTAGACACTAAAACACTTTAAGGTGAGTGTGATTTAACAACCTGGGTTGTCACTTCTAGGGATGTGGCGTTTTGACGTCATTGTACCAGGTGATCAAAAGGTATTTTGAGTACTAGTGTGGGCTTAAACAAACAGGTCTGGTGGAAAGCGCTAGAGTGTTTTCGATGGTGTTGTTAGATAGTGATAGGGGCTGGGATTCAGTGTGAGTGGCGATGAGGGACGCCGCTGACAGTTCCTGCACCCGTACACACCGTTGGCTTTCATCTCGTTCACCTTCCTCCTCCTGCTCCTCTCCTCCGCATCCTCCTCCATCACCTTCAGGAACCCCCTTGCCAACCCAACAGGAACTAGAAGGCAGGTTTAGGGGAATAAGTACATCTCAGGGGTACAGCATTTGGCCGCAGATCAAGTGACCACTGACTCTTTGAAATCTGATATCAGCCATGTTCATAAAATAAACCAAAAACATATAATAACAACCAAATACACATACACAAATACTAATGAAGTGATTATGCTCATGTATGTGGCGTGTCTGCTCTGTCCAGTTTGTGTGAGTATGTGAGCCTCCTAACCCTACAGCATCCCCCAGCAGGGCCCCCCTAACCCACACAGAGCACCATGCAGGACCCCCTAACCCACACAGAGCACCATGCAGGGCCCCCTAACCCACACAGAGCACCATGCAGGACCCCCCTAACCCACACAGAGCACCATGCAGGGCCCCCTAACCCACACAGAGCACCATGCAGGACCCCCTAACCCACACAGAGCACCATGCAGGACCCCCTAACCCACACAGAGCACCATGCAGGATCCCCTAACCCACACAGAGCACCATGCAGGGCCCCCTAACCCACATAGAGCACCATGCAGGATCCCCTAACCCACACAGAGCACCATGCAGGATCCCCTAACCCACACAGAGCACCATGCAGGACCCCCTAACCCACACAGAGCACCATGCAGGGCCCCCTAACCCACACAGAGCACCATGCAACACCCCCCTAACCCACACAGAGCACCATGCAGGACCCCCTAACCCACACAGAGCACCATGCAGGACCCCCTAACCCACACAGAGCACCATGCAGGGCCCCCTAACCCACACAGAGCACCATGCAGGACCCCCTAACCCACACAGAGCACCATGCAGGACCCCCTAACCCACACAGAGCACCATGCAGGACCCCCTAACCCACACAGAGCACCATGCAGGACCCCCCTAACCCACACAGAGCACCATGCAGGACCCCCTAACCCACACAGAGCACCATGCAGGACCCCCCTAACCCACACAGAGCACCATGCAGGACCCCCTAACCCACACAGAGCACCATGCAGGACCCCCCTAACCCACACAGAGCACCATGCAGAGATAAGCCGAGCCAGAGGCTGGGTTCTGCCAGAGAGGCAGCAGGGTTTAAAAGCTGCTTATTAATTGGATTCTGTAGAGAAAAATTGTCTGTAAACAAAAGGAACAGAAAACAGCTGGGACTGAAGCCTGATTGGACAAGAAGGATAATCCTATTACAGTAAATTTACTGACGTTTCCTGGGAAGGGTTTGACTTAGGATCCGGCTACATTAAAGTGGAATTGACTTAAAGCATTGAATGGAGTTTCAGTGTGGTGATGTTTCCAGTCAAGATGGTGGTTGTGTATAATCTGCATAGTGGCTGATCGACATGTACAGAGTACAGCCCCCTGTCTAAAGATGCACAATACAGTATTTCTTATGGTTTTGGATTATCTTTCAATGGCTTTTACATTACAAACTACCTACTCTTAGCTTCTGACTGACAAAAAGCCTATTTTACTGTAATATCACTCACCAGGACAGCTACTGGAGTCCTGTATGCCTGTCTGAAAAGAAGATGGTGACTCATGAGAAATAACATTTGCAAAATTATGTCATCCAGTGTGCGTTTTCCTGTGTGTGTGTGTGTGTGTGTGTGTGTGTATAATTCCCTTGTGTATGTGTGTGTCTTCTCTCTGTGTGCATGAGTGTCCTTTGTAAGTGTGTGTGCGCATGATGAGTATCTCTGTGTGTGTATGGTTTGTGTGTGTGTGTGTGTGTGTGTGTGTGTGTGCTTTTCTTGTGTTTTTTATGTGTATGTGTGTGTGGTGCACCTGAATGGCAGGGTCTGGATGTGAGGGGTTGGTGTTTATCCTGGTTTTGTTGATCCGTGTTTTGCATGGCTCCTCGTCCTCCAAAGCAGCTATGTAGTGATCAGCCTTCTCTGCAGATCTCTGCTGGACCTCCACATCAGATGAGCTGAGACCTTTCACCAGATCACCTGAGAGGTGGAGACCATGGGGGAGAGGGGGAGATGGAAAGAGGGGGGAGAGAGGGAGATGAAGGGAGTGGGGGAGAAGGGGAAACGGAGGGAGTGGGGAGAGGGAGAGAGATAGAAGGGGAGATAGAGGAAGTGGGGAGAGTGGGGAGAAGGAACAAAAAAGATGGAGGGTGTGGGGGAAAGGGGAAGATAGATAGAGTGAGGAGGAAGAGAGAAGAAGGGAGTAGAGAAGATCGAGAGATATAGTGTTCGGGGGAGAGGGAGATAGATAAAAGAAAGATTGATGTTAATGACAAACTATGGATTTTATGTCACATAGATTTCGTACTTTTGGATGGACTCCATGTAATACAAAAACAATAAATGTGCTACAGCTAGCTAACATTTATAACTGACGTTAACATTCATTATTTAGGCTACTAAAATATGCTACCTTTAGGACCAGCCAGTATAATGTCTTGATAATTACTTACTTATTTTGTCAACGTTCTTCAAAAAACTCTCGAGGTCCTCGACATTTTTATTCATGTTTATTTTCTATTTGAAAGCTAATTTGTACTTAATCCAATACAATTTGTAGCGAAGTCTCTTGAGATACTTTTAGTTATGACCAACATTAGTTGAGCTCGAGAGGCGATCCAGTTTATATGTAACTATGGAAACGGTCACTCTCTTCGAGCACAGGATTGGATTTCCAGTGGTCACGTGCTCCTCCGCGTTTAAGCAAGCAGGACCGCTCTATCGCGTTTCCATGTAGCCTAGTGTCTTTAGAATTAAATCTTTCTTTACTTTCAAACTCTTCCAATCAGAATCAACTTATCATGTTTGATATTTAGCGGTACCTACTACCACCGCAAGACGTTTCTCTCCTGTAGGCAAATGATACCTTTATAAATCATAAACCAGCGACTTTGCTTATATCCAGATCTTAAAGCTCTCTTTACAGTCATTATACTGCCGCTGCACATAACGGACCAATACTGCCACCCTGAGTATCATCATGGTTCCTGAAGGAGAATCTGTACCGGCAGCTTGGGCAAACTTAGTCTAGTACTCTTAAGTAGTGGCCAAGCTGTCAATTTACCAAGACCCCCTCCTCCTGTGTTTGAGCATGTGAAACTGCTCATTTAATAGTGGGCATTAGGGAGATCCTCCTGGGTCCGGTGGATGCATGTGTATCGCGTAGACCACGGAACTGGACCAATCCCAACACCAGATGGTGCCATTTACTTGATCAAAGCAACTTGGCAAATTGAAATTCAGTCTGTCACTGCAATGTGAATGAGGGTGGTATCCTGTATACCTGGCAGAAGAAAATATAAAATTGTTGTAGTCCCACAACTGTGATCTCTCACTCTAACTTTGAACCAAACTGATCCTACCGAATTCTCTCTCTCTCATTGCTCCTTCTTACTGTACAAAGTGTTCTGGCAAAAAAGTATTATGTCTTTACAAATGTTAATTGACCCACAATGGGAGCCAGGGGCATAGGTTTGTTTTCAAATGTGGGTACCAGGACAGCTTTTTTAACAACTGAGGATGTTGCTGTTAAATACAAATGTTCTTAATGAAAGTGAAGGGATAATTTTCCGTTTTCAAAAAGAGAGTGGGACATGTTCCACCCATGTATAATGAAATCTACGCCTGTTATGGGAGCAAAAATGGAGCTAGAATCCCATAGAAGTAACCATACACATGTTTCCTACAAGACACTTTCTTGCGTGTGTGTGGACGGAGTCAGCTCGGATTCCAACTCCCCCTTGTTTCTTTTAAAAAGAATGTTAATGGAAAACAGACTTCTCTCTTTTTATCTTGTTGTTTATTTCAGTCAGTTTTTTTCTCCTCTACTCCCACATATGTCCACAAGGATTTCCCATACTCTCTCTCTCTCTCTATTCTAGTCTCTATTCTATGAATATTATGAGAGTAGTATTTGTCTTTGTCTCGGACAGACATTGGCATTCAGTTGCCAAACAAAAGAAGACTAGAAGAGACAAGAGAGGACTTCTTGTGGGGAGTTTCATGTTGTTTAACGGCATGCTCTTATGGTTCTTCCCTTTGGCACTTTGGTTTTCCACAATGTATGCTTCATGTTTTGCCTGCTCGCAATGTTTGGGGCTATCTCGTTGTTATGATCAGTGACCTATGCTCTTTTGTAAAGCTCTCTCTTGGAAATCGCTTTGGATAAAAGTGTCTGCTAAATGCATAAATGTAAATGTAGAAAGCCTGGCTTGCGTCTGGATCCATGTCAACACAGAGACTGTGAATGAGTCGGTTTGTCTCACTTTCTCCCTCTCTCTCATTCTCTCTTTTTCTCTCTCTTTCTCTGTCTCTCTCTCTTACTCTCTCTCACTCTTACCATCTATTTCACTCACAGTTTGCATGCACACTGTAAACATCCACATACACTTGGTAACCTCAGTGGCTTGTCACAGCGTGCCTTATCTTTCACATTCCTAGTTCACAGTTTAAAGTATGCTTTGAGTAGCAACATGGATGTCGGATGGATGTTGGATGTTAGTTGTAATGCAGCAATCAGACACATTTGAATAGTTGTCAAGCTCTTTACTGTAAGTACCGGCTTGTTTCAGGGCTTTCTAGAAAAAGTTCCATAATGGGGCTTCACAGAGAAAGTTTGATTCCAGAAAACAATCTCGCAAGTGTTTGCACCATTTCCTCGTTTACTTTAAGGTAAACAGGAAATGTGTCAACTTCAGTCAGTGACCCAACATGCCGGAGTCTCCCCAGTTGTGAAATGGGAAAGCTGTTGTCCACAGTGGCAAGTTGATAACTGTGAATGGCTTCCTCTGTTCTCAATGAGTTCCTTCATGCTGCACTGGATGAGTTTACATCCAGCCCTGTATACCAGGAACTCCTGCTTCCCAAACCCAACCGTGACTAGTACATTTGGCTGCTGGAACACTGTGCTTTCATACACTGTGTTGAACACCAAAGATTGAGGCTATTGTTTCTGCACTGTCCCTGTAAAGTAAATAGAGTTAATGTGCATTATAGCCTCCCAGTCCCAGGTTCAGGTTACTTTATTTGAACCTCTGGGTAGATTTCATTTACACTAAGATAACAAGGCATCCATCTCGGCGCACATTTTAGACACAGTCGACAACACGTGATAAAAGTACTCAAATCAGATCATTATTAAATCACTAAAACAAAGAACAAGTACAAAGATAGATGCAGGCAGCAATGAAGGGGCCAAGCAACATTCAATATGGAAATTCAGTAGCTAAAGAAGCAAAGCAAAACTTTTAATAAAATATTCGCATTTTTAAAATTGCATTATACTTTTTGGCAACTGAAGGACTGAAATTTGTGTCTATTCCAATATGTAATGATGGTATTCAATGACACAAATCTGTTTTCTAGAAAGAGTGGTCTGGAGTCGCAGAGGTCAGATAATATCAGCTGTAATGCAGCAGTTAGAAATCAACACGTCCAGAGCTCTTGGGTTGTCTACGTTTCCCTACCCGCAACAGAGTTTGGGTTGGTTCACGAAGTCCAACTGGCTATCTTTACCTCCCCAGCATATATTATAAAGTGCAATTTAAACACAAAGATGAAAAGAGGGTTGAGCTTGTTCTCTCGTGCATCAGGGAGTTGGTCTTGCCTATACGCGTCCCACCTGCTCGGGTGCCGTCTCCACCCGGTTTCAAGGTTGTTTCTGAAAATGAAGAGATAGAGACACAAAGAACCGCCTGCTTCCCACACCCTGTGTGAGACACCGTGTTTAAGCCTGAGCACACTTCTCAGATCATAAGACAGAACTTTATTAAGCACAATATATTCTTTACAACACGGTGGCGCTATCCCGAAACTTTTGATTACCTTCATGGCATTGTGCAAAAGACCTATACCGAGTTTTGTAATGATAAGCCAATGAGTTCAGTAAATATGTCCTTTTAAGACAAAATTCGAAATGGCCGACGTCCAAAATGGCCGAAGTGGAAAAGTATAATATTTTACGACTTGGTATGCTACAAAGAATCAGAGGAGTCCAATCTTGTGATTTTGGGTCAAACTGTTCAGAATTTATGATGCAAGAAATCCGATGTGCTGGCTAGATGTAGCAGCGTTATATCTACAAAGCACAATAAATTAGACTCTTCTTGAGTACTATGTAATACCATAAAGCCGTTTCTCCTGTGGCAAGCGTTGTCAGATTTGACCCAAGTATAAACAGCTGTAATTCAGTCATATTTTGACATATCAAGGTGATTGTGGTAGGAAGATGATTAGATTACATGCTTGTGATGACATTTCCAAAGTTTCGTCTCCATACGGTAAACCGTTGCAGAGTTAAGGCCTCACGTCCGCTTTGAATCAGAATCAGAATTCGGTTTATTCGCCATGTACTATGTTATACAAACACGGAATTTACTGTGGCAGGGAGGTGCAAAACACTAAACATACAAATCTTAAATTAAGTAGGCTAAAAGTGCAAAAGTTTAACTATTTCTAAGAACTAAACAATCTAAGAATACAACAATTTAAATATAAAATAAAATATATATAAAAATAAGAATAAGATGAGCAGCGTGAGTGGTCAACATATCGGATACTGAGATAACGTGGCTTATGCATACTGTAATTTACCATTAAATGGACTTATAATAGTTAAATAAGTGAATGAATGTCAATGGGAGTCCTTGGCCTTGTTGAAGAGGCCAAGGAGAGGCCAAGAGGCCTAGGACTGCTGATTATTGACACTAAATTTCATGTCGACCACTGAAGCACTATCGAGCCACCAAGGGGTAAAGTTGGAGGTGTGTTTACGCCCATAACTTTTGAACCGTAAGACCGTTTTTCTTAAAGTTTTTCACAATTGCTAAAACACATTTCTTGAAACAGTCACCCATTTCCTCAAAACTGTAAACACAAAACCACATCTTCAAGCACTATTTACAAAACCTCTGAATCCTCTTGCAAAATGAATCTTTCGCCTCAAAACAAATAAGTAAATTTTTACGTAATCTCAAAACAAATTTCGTATTTATCCATCATTGTCTTTTGATGAACAAAAACATGTTCTATCATAGTAGCTCAAAATTGATCAGAAATTACTTCTCTGCTTTGCTCTTTGCAATTGTTTTGTTATTTCTCCTCCTTGTACCCCTATACAGTACTGTACCCTGCATCTCACTACTCACAACTCACTCTTGTTCTTTGTTGATATGAACCTGCAACCTGTCAAAATCTATTGAGCAGTCAGTACTGTTACTGTAACAAATGGAAAGCACAATGTTCAGGGCCATACAATTTGTTCATTGTACAGTATACAGCCTACAATGCACTGTACTACAGTATACAATACTACAGTAAAAGGGACAAAATCAAAGGAGTAAACACGTGATCAATGTGCTTCTTCTTGTCTTTGGGCTGGGTTAGACCAGAGGACTTTGTCCACAAGCAATATTTTCCCACCTTCAACAACCTGTTTGCTCTCTGAACTGGCTTATATTGGTTGTGTCACATCATTTGAAACAAGTGAAATCAATTTTGAGTGGTTGTGTTTAGTCAATGACATGTTTTCTCTATTTGTATTTGATTGTTGCCATTTGTGTTTACCAGTATGGATGACATGTGCATTAGAGTGCAGAATGTGTTTTTAAAATGATAATGTGTTTAGAGTTTTGCTGAACAGTCTAAGTGAGATCTGCAAATTGTGTTTTACCAAGTGAAATGGTTAAGGTATTGACAACAGCCAGGCACAATTAGCTACATGAGTTCAGGCAACTATAAGAACTTTGTTCAGCCAATGGGTTTTAGTGTTTTAGCAATTGAGAACAACTGTAAGTGAAGTATCATTGGATTGCTTAGATGTAGACGATTCGACTGGACCCTATGACGTCATTGTCATTATGAAGGTATTTCCGTCATTTTGTATTTTCTGAAAAACCTACTTTTTCAAACTCCTCCTAGGCCGTTGCTCCGATTTTCATGAAAATAGTATTAGACCAGCTTCAGATTATGCCAACAAAAAATCTTTAGAATTTCATTGATAAGTCAAACTGTTCACGAATAACGCGCAAACGATTTTGACAAAGGGCACGCCCGATAGCACTATTCCCATGTAGCTCTAAGTTCTGTAGTGAGGCTACTTATCCTCTAGACCTCATAGCCCCCTACCCCCACAACATTCCATTCCTTTGTCCTATGGTCATGACGCATAAAACCTTGACACTCCCAGTTTTAAAAGCACTTTTACTGGTTTCTGAAACAAGTCTACATTTATCTTTTGTTCATTTTATACACACTTTTCATCAAACCATAGTACAAATAGTGCACGTTGAAAGTACAGCAGTAGATCATGGATCAGAAGTGCATAGTTCTACAGTGCTTCGGAGATCACAATCAATGAACACTGTGTTAACTAACCACATAGAAAACAGTCTCTTCTCAGCAACCATGCATGTTGAGCAAAAACAGAATATCACAGTGCAACATCTCAATTGAAAATTGAGTACAGTGCAACAATGCAATGGTATCTCAATTACAGCAGCAAGCCGATTACTGTACGGTGAACAAAACTAATTGCCCTACAGGGAAACAACCACTTCTCAATTCCTCAACTACAGTGTCGCAATAGTGCCTTGATTACAGCAGTGCCCAGTACAGTACATTAAGAGCAACATATCTTATAAAGTATCAAGTGCAACATCGGTTACTCATGGGGATAGATTCCTGCAGCTGTAACTTGCAGAGTAACTAGAGGCCCCTTCTTCTTCTCCTCTCCCCTTCACCACACCCTTTTTCCTCCATCTTCTCCAGTCAAAACAAGACCGGAAATCCACTACGTCACAGGCCCAAGCAGTGTGGGCTGCATCCCTGATTGGTCAGCCTCAACCACCCCCTTCCTGGCCACTCCTCTCACTCAGACTCTTCCCAGGCCATATAAAAACCCTTCTGCTCCCCAGCCCCCAAATACACTCCATCTTAGAGAGACCTGCCTTGTCCTTCGTTTCCTCAACATAGCAGAGACATACAAACACCATGGAAGGAGGTCAAACTCGTGGTGTGGTTCCAACCTACCTGGCATGGTCCATCTTCAACACCCTGTGTTGCTGCCTGCCCCTGGGCATCGCTGCCATCATCTGCTCCTGCAGGGTAAGACTCCACACCGTCTGGAAAATATGACCTCTCCTAAAAGAAATCTGCTCTGATTCAAAGTATTTTGTTCAAGAATATGTAGTTATTGAAGTTATTGCTCTTTTGAAGGATTTGTCCAGTAAAAGTTTGCATTAACTGCATTAACTGAGTCTAACTGAGTGCACTTATCTTTAAACTGGAGTGGGTTCAGTACTGGATGTTGATTGGGAGTTCTGTATTGTTCAAAGGTGAGCAACGCCAATGCCATCGGAGAGAAGACCACAGCCGAAGAGGCATCAAGGACAGCCAAGATCCTGAACATCGTGGCCTTGGTCTGTGGGATTGTGTTGATCATCATTGTAGTCGCCATCAGAGTCACTGCAAAATAATGAAAACTGTGGTGTTGAGGAGGACTTTTGGACCCACATCCTGCTCCTGTTCGTTTGTGGGGCTGCGGTTTCTCCGTGGCCCCTTGAGGGGGCTGATGATTAAAACAAGCTGTGTGTGTGTGTGTGTCAGTGTGTGTGTCTGTAGTTTTAGTGTGCATGCGTGTGATTGTGTGTGTGTGTGTGTTTGACCCTGTCCAGCTTTAAAGTAAATAAACATCTGGAATGCAATATACTACACATACTTTTTCTTGCTTGTGCCTTCATTCAGGAACATTCAAATACTGCTTTGGAATGAATAAAAAAAACTATAATAAAGGATAAAAATCTTTAGTTATCATTTTTATTTTTTCTGTTGTTTGTAAGTTATTTCAATTCTTAGATGTCCACACAAATGCTGATTTAAACAAACATATTCGATACACTTTTAAAGCTGTCTCATTTTGCTTCGCATCAACATGAACTACACCCTTATATATCTTAAGTATTGAGATGATGTAATGTAGATTAAGAGATCCCTACTTGTCTGGATACTTATTTATACAAGCAGTCCAATTCAGCCTCAATGCTCCATGTGCAGGACTTACAACCGTCCAAGAGCTGACTAATAAACATACAATACTCCTTTCACCCAGACCTCTGTCTGTGATAGTCTGTGGTTTATCTCTACAGCAGGCTCCTTCTGTGTGTCTGCCAGTAGTTCATTTCTCCAGCAGGGTACTTGTTGATGCATTGGGTCTACATCTGTCAGTGGGTCATCCCAGCAGGGTGTCTGTGTGTGTGTCCGAACTGCTCATCTCCTTCAGTAGGTCTTCTGCCCTACGCATCAGGGACACCTCTCTGTGCTTTTGCTGCAGCTTCCCCACGTCCTGCTTCCACACACACACACACACACACACATACACAAACACATTGTATGGCTAAGGACTGTCATCTTCACAGATAAACCCTACACATGTATTTTCCTTCCTCTTTTGAGCAGCCTCAATCTCTCTCTTGTGCTCCTGCTATCTGTGTCTCTCTTTCTCCTCTCACTATCTATCGCTCTCCATCACACACCACTCAATGTGTACCTACATCCTGAGATAGCAGGCTCCGGCTAGGCCTCTTGAGCATTTCTAACAGGGGGCTAGAGTAGGAGACGGAGTCCCAGGAAGAGAGACCTCCCAGTCTGGCTTGGAATAGCTCTCCCATGCAGGCCTGCAGTGCCTGGGAAACACAAACACATTCCCACACACACAAACTGTCATTGGTTGCTTTGGCAACCCTTCTGAATTCAAATGAAGGTATCATCAACTAAGCGGCTCAACGTCCAATTAGTTTCATTTCCTCCATTCCAGAAGCTTCTCAATAAACACTGAGAAAGTCTCAACAGACTCTGATTTCAAACTAAACTGTATTTGAATTCAAAGTGACCGCAACTCTGCCCAAGACCTAGTGGAGTGTGAGAGGGTGAGCAGGCGATAGTAGTGTGGACCTTGAAGAAGACTCGTTGGAAGGCGGGGCTGCAGTCGTTGCTGAGGTCTCGGACAGCGATGTGTGACACGCAGTGGGTCAGCAGCAGAGAGAACCCGCCCACGCACTGCAGCCGCTGGCGACGCACAAACACCGTCTCCTCCACCTCCTGGGAACACACGACAACGACCGCACACACACACACGCATACAGATACACACAAGCAGGCAGGCACAAACACACACACAGGACTGTTCAGTAATGCACAAACACAAACACCCGTGCAAAAGTCCCGTGCACAGCATGTACAGACATATACACACACCTTGTAAAAGAAGGAGTTGCGGAAGGCATTGTTGTGGTAGTTGTTGGGTGGAAGACTAACTGCTATCTGGAGTGACACAGCTGGAGTCTGAGGAAGACATTACAGGATACAGGGTTTTTGAAGGGAATGCGAAACAGAGAGGAAATGTGCACAGCATGGATAAAATCAAGGTCACAAAACTAAGTCCATCCTGACTTCTAGCAGAACATATTGTTTTAGGAGCCCAAGGAACACACTAATAAAAACAGACCTGTTGTAAGTATGACCGGTGACACTTGCAAAACTGCTTTAAATGAAAAAGTCTTTTTTTCAAGGCCCTCAGTTTTGAAACTATATAAAAAGTGAATTGCACACTGCGAAGATTGGTTAATCTTACAAATGGTCAGTTGGTTTTGTAAAATGTCAGACCAGGGGCGTCAGCAAACAAGTCAGAATGGAGGTAGGCTAAGAAAACATTAGAAAACTAGAGAGGGTACAATTTCTGGGGAAATTGTACGGTGTGCTTGCTTGCGTCGGTTGCAGGTGGGTCCGTCCCCTTAAGTTTGTCTCTTCTCTTAAGAACCCTCTTTGAAACAAACTACTGTAACAAAGTTGTCACCATCAGTATTTCAGATGGAATCGCGATTCAAACAGTACCATCTGCTAACTGAAAATATGCCCCCAAAAACGTAAATAAGCTTGATATCTATTTAGGGGGAATTGGCTAATTCAAAAGAGGTTTGCTACGAGCAAGCTAGTTGCGGTGGCTAGCCAAACTTCACTGAGTGAGGGGATTGTTTGAAAGCGCCGGCGCTTTCAAAATCAGGTATGATTTCTCCTGCTTGGTACTTTTTGGCAGGTGAACCCTGAGAGAGGAGCTGGCAGAGGGGCTGGCAGACGAGTCCTTACCAGGCCCAGGGAGTGCAGGGTCCTGAGAAGGAAGAGGCCATGCTGGAGGACCAGCGTCTCTCTGAGGTTCAGGGACGTCTCCTCCAGTGGGATCAACTCTCCCTCACACGCCCACTGGGCATCCATCACATCAACAAACGAGCTTCCCACACCTGAGGAACACACACACAGACACACACACAGATGTAGATGGATAGAGTTTGTGTGTGTGTGTGTGTGCGTGTGTGAATGTCTAAGATAGTTTGTATGTGTGTGTATGAGTCAGCCCGCGAGTGTGTGGGTGGAATTGTTTACATTATCATCAAAGCCCACAGAGCAGCCTTATTTGGCAACGGCATTACTGCTGTCAAATTTTCTTTTCTCTCTGCTCTCATTTCCCTCACTCTTGTTTTCCATCTTCTTGATTGCTCTCAGCTGGAGTCTTTTCCTGCGCTCTCACATGGGCCCATCTGGCTGCAGAGAGGCTGCTGCAGAACTCAGAAACATGGCTGCTCCTGTGGGTGTCATCTCCCCTCTAATCAATCTAATCTGGTTAGTGTTAGCCTCCAATTCCCGACATCTAGATATCTCAGATTACAGTTTAAACTAGAGAGGGTACAATTTCTGGGGAAATTGTAGGGTGTGCTGTGCTTTCTTGCGTCGGTTGCACAGGGGTCCGTTTTTGAATGACATTTTTACAACTAATATTTCTGTATATTTCATATAAAAATGCATACTTATTATTTATAAAGATTACATAGATTTAAAAGCATTTTTTTTTTTGCCGGAGTCCCGCCCACAAAGTTACTTGCGCTTTGCGTTTTGATACTTGCATTTCAGATCGTCAAAATAGGGGGGAGTATGTTCCTTCCTGTCTATATACTTTTGAACTGGAAACTCTTTTAGATGCATTAGACATGGAGCGTTATTTATTTTCGTGATACAGTTGGAGTTCCGTTGCTAGGGATCCTATTGGTCGTCTTACCTGACCTATCACAGGCCTCCACTCTCAGGAGACCCACCTCTCTGGCCCGCCCCCTCAGTTGTAGCTCCACCCCTTTGAGGAGCTGGAACAGAGGAGAGAGCTCCAGCAGCTTGTCCCACTCTTCCTCTGTTGGAACAAAGACACAGATAAAGACTAGACACACAGAGATAGACTAGACACTCAGAGATAGACTAGACACTCAGACAGAGATGTCAACAGGACCATTCTTCTGATACCACAAACAGAACAGAAAGTGACATGTCATTAGCTACAGTTTCTAGAAATGTGAAAAAAAATATGTGAAGGAGATATTCAGTAAGTGCTACCCAGAATTCCAGAGTGAAGCTGCTGGGATACTTACCTGACAGCGTGGGGACACAGACATGAGTTGGATGAGCCTGCTCCTTCATTGGTTGGCTTTCTAGAAAAACCAATGTGATAGCATGATCTGATCACTGGTCATGCAGTTGTAAACAACGCCAGGAGAAGGGAACACGATATTCTGATCATTTGTTGATGATACATATTAGACCTGAGTCTTCTGATGAGGAAGGTTCATAGTACACATCTGGTCTAAAGCGCAGTTTGTCTTGTATTTTTCATTTAGCTTTTTTCCATCAACATGTTCCTGGAAATATTATGACTATATAAGCTGGATTTTTAAAACTGAAACCTTTTTTTTCTTTAGAAGGCATTAAAGGACTAATGCAAAATAATCGAGTTAAACTAATTCAGTTGTGAGGTCATCACAGTCAAGGTGAGCCTCACCCTGGGAGTGCACTCCTGAGGACGCAGCAGTGTGTCTCTGAGCTGTGTGTGTGTGAGGCCGACTGCCCTGAGCCCTCACTGGTTCCCTCAGAGATTGGGTGGAGATTCCTGCACACAGACACGAACGCACACACATGCAAACACATGCCCGCATGCAGGCACGCGCGTACACACACACACATGCACGTCGACTCCCACAGGCTCACACACACGCAGGCATGGAAGTGGGCCCACACAGGCTCACGAACACATGCACACACTGTTAACAATAGACTCCCCAATGAACGTCATGTACAGTCAAACCCAATACAGCATCAATGTAACCCAGAAACGTCAGAAGGTATTCAGTGTAGCTGATCGGTTGTCTTACCTTTGACCCCAGGGAGCGATGCTGTCCAGACAGGAGAGCAGGCCTCCAGGCCGTACGCCTGCTTTGTGGACAGACCTGAAACACACGTCACACGACCAGAAACACAACCTGGATCATGTCAGTGGCTGAAGCACTCTGCACATGCAGTACTCTGCAGTGCCATAGCTCAGAAGATCCATTTGAACTTCAGACCCCAAACTCTACTGACGCAGAGTTCTGCAGACCTAGTATTCTGCAGACACAGTATTCTGCAGACACAGTACTCTGTAGACCTGATATTCTGCAGACACAGTATTCTGCCGGCCCAGTAGCCTCCAGTACCAGAGAGGTGTTGGCAGCAGGCACTGGGGGGTAGACTGGGCTGCTTCTGCTCCAGCAGCTGGGTCAGTCTCTCCAGCAGGACCAGGGTCTTCTGCTGGGCCACACCCACAACCTTCACAGGAGTTCTGGCTTCGCCGGCCCAAGCAGGCCCACTGGGCCGGCCCAGACCATAGTCCTGGTACCAGAACTTTCTGTAGAGGACCGCCTAGAAACAAGCAGAGGTTGAAAGGATTGTATGAATGCAGTGTGTGTGTGTCTGTGTGTTGGAGTGTGTGCAGTCATGTCTGTGTGTGAGTGAGTGTGAGTGTGTGTGTGTACATGTTCTGTATGTATGTGTGTGTGTGTGTTCTGACCTGGGCTGTCTCTGCGTGGAGCTGGCTGATGAGTCTGGTACAGTGCAGGGCTGAGAGAGCAGAGTCCAGCTCTGCCTGTCTGGAGGTCAGCTGCTCCCACAGCTCTCTCTGCCTCAGTGCCCAGTCCTGGAATAAACACACAAACACAGTATTTACAAGTCATAAGTCATTTATCATTACTTACACAGCTACACTAGTAGAATCTGCACAGATACATTTAGAGACAAGCCAGAGCACATAGTGCATGTCAGAATTGTTTGCAACAATTTATCGTTCAGTGTGTGTGTGTGTCGATGCTATGTGTGTGTGTATGTGTGTGTTTGTGCGTATGTCTATGCTGTGTGTGTGTTTGTCTGTGTGTCTTTGCTGTGTGCAAGTTTGTGTCTATGCTGTGTGTGTGTGTGTGTGTGTGAGTGTGTGTGTGTGTGTCCTGACCTCGGTGTGTCCTGCTCCTGTCAGCTCTCCCTCCTTGGTCCATCTCTCTTGGTCCTGCTGAAGGCCCTCCACACACACACTGACCAGGTCCAGCCCCGCCAGAAACTCCGCCTGCCACACACACCGCAGCTCCCACTCTGCAGCATCACCTGCACACACACACACATAGAAACACACAGACACACACACATCGAAACACACAGACACACACAGAAATACACAAACAGGCACACACACACATAGACACATACATAGACACACACTTAAAAACACACACTTACACACATGGAAACACACAAATAGATACACATACACGGGTACAGCTCAGTGGTAAACCATTTGACCACAGATCAAGAGGTTTCAGGTTCAAATCTTACTCTGTGTGTCACTTTGGATCAATAATCAAAATACTTATAAAGGCAGCATAGACACACACAAAGAGACAAAGAACAAAGCATGGTGTAAATCAGAATTACACAGTAACATGTTATCCTGTCTACTGGTCAAGTGCACAGGTAACCAGGAGACACTCTCCAGAGGCCTAGCAACAAGTTGTTTTGGAAGGGGTTGCTTAGGTGATGAGTGAGACATTCCAAAACTCCCCACAAGCACTCATTAAACCATTTTGACCTGTCACTAATAAAAACACCTCCCCCCTCAGACATACCAAACCATAAACACACACATATAAATACAACCCCAGTAACACACACAAAAAAATACACACAAACAAAACCATAAAGACATGCACAAAAGCATAAACACACAGACATGTACACAAACACACTCACAAGCCTTTGCTACTCACTGCTTGTGAGTGTGTGCAGGGTGCAGGGAGGCAGGACCAGGGCTAAGTGGCCCTGGCGAGCGGCACGGCTCTGGGCCTCTGATTGGCCAGACTCCTGGAGCTCCAGCACAGCTTCTCTAAGCTGGCGCTCACTGTCTGCCCAGGGGACCTGCAGCACACACACACACAGACACATGAACATATACACACACATAAAGAACACACACACAGAAATGAGTACACATGTACACAGAGAACATCAACACACACACAAGCATACACAGACATGAGCAAACACACACACACAAATATCAAACCCACACAAACACGTGTTGAAAACACAGAAAATACATTGACATTTACATTTATTCATTTAGCAGCTGCTTTTATCCAAAGCGACTTCCAAAGAGAGAGCTTTACAAAAGTGCATAGTTCAATGATCGTTAACAACGAGATAGCCCCAAAAACTAAACTAAATACACACACACATACCCCCCCCCCCCCCCCCATACACACACACACACACAGAGACTACATTGCTGATTACATAGTATAGCCCCCCCTGGAGGAGAGTCCTGCTGTAGCTGTCTGCCCTACAACAAACATGACATTAGTCTCTGAGGTGAGAGGCCTGCGGGAGGGGGAGGGCTGCAATCTCTTCTGCTTCATTCCCTCCCTCCTCCGCTTCTCCTGCCTCCTTCTCTCCTGTCTTCTGTCCTGTCTTCTGTGCTGTCTTCTCTCCTGCCTCTTCTCCTGCCTCCTTCTCTCCTGTCTTCTGTCCTGTCTTCTCTCCTGTCTTCTCTCCTGCCTCTCCTCCTGCCTCCTTCTCTCCTGTCTTCTGTCCTGTCTTCTGTCCTGTCTTCTCTTCTGCCTCTTCTCCTGCCTCCTTCTCTCCTGTCTTCTGTCCTGTCTTCTCTCCTGTCTTCTCTCCTGCCTCTCCTCCTGCCTCCTTCTCTCCTGTCTTCTGTCCTGTCTTCTGTCCTGTCTTCTCTCCTGCCTCTTCTCCTGCCTCCTTCTCTCCTGTCTTCTCTCCTGCCTCTCCTCCTGCCTCCTCTCCTTCTGCCCTAACCTCACCTGTCCAGGAGGGTCCAGTGAGACCGTGTGGAGACAACGCTGTACAGCAACATCCAGGTCAGACAGTAGCTCCTCTTCCTTCTGTTGCTGCTGCAGCCATTGGTTGGTCCTGACACACACCTCCTTCTGCAGCGCCTCAACCTGGTGGGGGTTTGCAACAACAACCATCAAAGACAACATCATCAGTGACAACAAAAACACAGCGTCTACACTATCAACTTATTCAAAGTCAATGTTGTAAGACGATTTGAAGAAAATGGAAGCAGAAAGACTACTCTGCTTTGTTCTTTGAAACGTTGCTCATCAGATAAAAACTTCACATGTACGCACACCAGCTATAGACTCAGCAGCAGCTTCCCAGTATATGCTAGAGATATCCCTCTCTGTCTCCTGCAGTACCTGTATGCTGTCAGGCTGTTCTCCCAGGGCTAGCCAGTAGGGGGCGGTCACGGGCACCACCGTGCGTGTGCTCGGGTCCAGCCGGGCCCCCACCACGGCAGCCAGTCCCCCCGTCACCGGGTCGATGGCCAGGGCACCGCAGCGGATCGCCACCAGTCCTGGAACACCAACAACCATCACAGGTCTGAATTATGTCTCTGTTGAACTGTACGGTACAGTAGAGTTTAGTAGAATCTAACTCTGATGAAGAATATAGTTGAGTCTTGTATTACTCTGGTGTCTAGTACAGAAGAGTGAGTGTAACTCTGATGTACAGTACAGTAGACTGTACATCAGCCCCCTGACTGTGCAGCCTCCTCGGTGTACCTTTCCCCTGGGGGTCCTCCATGGTGCCAGCCAAGGCCAAGATGTGCCCAGACACGGGGTCCGGCTGGGCCCCCAGGACAGGCACCTGGAGGCCGGAGCCCTGGGGGTCAGGGTACTCCTGCCCCAGCAACGCTGGGACGCACAGCTCTGAGTCTGGGAGGGGCAGCTCGCCTGGAGAGAGGGTGGCGGGGACACAATGTGGTTGGGGTGGAGGCGAGGTCAGGGGTGGACATGGGGGTGGGGAGGGGTTAACAAGGTGAGGTGGAGGGGGGAATGGGAGAAGTTTCAACACAGGGTTTGAATTCTGCGTGTAGTTTCAGTATTTTTATAGACTTGAGGATACATTTGATTTGGATGACTACCCAGAACCCCTCCGTCCCGCGCCACGGCAGAGGCCCAGTCCAGCAGCATCTCCAGTCTTGTCTGCAGCTGTAGCTGGCAGTGCAGACTCCTTCTAGAAACCTGCTGCAGCTCCAAGACTGCAAACTGCAGTCGTCCCAGGTCAGGCTGAGGGTCGGGCTGGGGTAGGGGGAGGTCGGGCTGGGGCAGATTAGGGTTACTGGGTTGGGGCAGGTTGGTGAGGTTTGTTTGGGGCAAGTCGGGGTTGTTGGGCTGGGGGGGGTTTGAGAACTTCATCAGGGTGGAGTTGGGGTTGGGCTGGGGGAGATGAGGGTTGTTAGTCTGGGGGAGGAGGGAATGGCAGGGCTGGGGAGGGTCAGCGAGGCTGGGCGGGGGCTGCAGTCTAGTGTCCCTGGAGCCCCAGTCCTCCATCAGTCCTCTCAGCAGCTCCACCACTCTGAGCTGGCCCAGCAGCACCTGGGAGAGGGATGATCCAGCAGAATCCAGTCAGATCCAGTCACATCAGAATGCAGGAGCCCACCCATCCTCCCAGTGATCTGAAGAGATGGTGGCCTGAATTTCAAGGGAACAAGCTGCTACAACACTGAGTAACTGTAGTTAAGGTCACCCGTACGCATCACTGGGAGTTCTATCAAATGTAAAGAGTACTGAAACCTATGTACTATGATCTGCTCTCATCACTTTTATTCAAAGTGACAGCGCAGGAGAGATTTGAACTTCCAATCAGGGTTCGAACTACAGAGGGGGGGGGGGGGCTTAGGGGCGAGTTTGATCCCCCTAATTATGACTTGGACCCCCCAAAAGATGTAAAAACAACAGGTCGGGGGGGTCGATACAAGCCCTGGAGAGGAAGTTGACCCCCCCGATTGTCATTGTATAATTCGCACTCTGCTTCCAATCTCTAGATTGACAATCAACCTCTCTAACCACTGAAGTACACCCTCCCCACTGTGTGCTGTGTGCTTTGTACTGTGTACTGTGTGCTATGACTACCTGCCAATCCAGCAGGGTCTGGTATCCTCCTGCATGGGGCACCAACTGCCCTGCCCTGACACTGGCCCCGCCCACTCTCACCAGTCGACCACTCAGAGGCTCGATGAAGGACCCGCCAAGTAGGACTCCGCCCACTGGCAACACTGCCCCTGGAGAAGAGACGACATCAACAGGGTGAACTGGACAATCAAGAAAGACACTGTGATTCCGGATTAACCAATAGACACCCTGCCTGTATCTTGTGCCTCCCCCCTAGGATCTCTTTTGTAGTAGTCATTCTGCATACTCACCCGTGATTGGTTTCTGACCCAGCTACAGTATGCTCACCTGCGACTGGGTCAGAACCTGGCATACTCACCTCTAATCAGGTACAGATCCAGCTCTGTATTCACCTGTGACTGGGTCCAGCCCAACGCCAGCGGTCAGGACCACGTTGCCTGTGCGGGGGTCCAGCATAGGCGAGCCCAGCTGTATAGGCTGGGGCAGGCGGGTAAGGGGGCAGACAGACACCCCTCCCAGGGGGTAGACCAGGCCCGTCTGGGGGTGGATGGTGACAGCCAGGATGGGCACCAGGAGCCCGGAGTCTGGGTCCAACATGGGGCCTCCCAGCTGCAGCCTCTGGCCTGGGCGAAGGCCCCTCAGCCTGGTGGGCGCCAGGGGCTTGTCGGAGTGACGGGAAACCGGGTAGAGGACGAAGGGCAGGAGAGCACACTCCCATTTCCTACTGTTTCCTGGCATTAAAATGGAAGGGCAGCAAGAAGCAGAAGTTATCAGAGGATGTGCTGGAGACAGAGGTGGAGGGAGGAGGGAAGGAGAAGGGGAAGGGAGGGGGTGGAGTGAAAGAGGGGGGATGACAGAGAGAGGAGATAAGATTTAAATATAGAGAATGAGAAAGACACAGGATGAGGGAGAGGGGATAAGAATGAATAGACAGAGAGAGAGGACGAGAGGGGATGAGAGATACAAACAAAGAGAGAGAGAGAGAGAGAGAGAGAGAGAGATAGAGAGAGAGAGACAGAGAGAGAGAGAGAGAGAGAGAGAGAGAGAGAGAGAGAGAGAGAGAGAGAGAGAGAGAGAGAGAGAGAGAGAGAGGATTGAGACAGAGAGACGCCAGCCTTCCTCACCGGTGTAGCAGTCGGTGGTCAGGATCAGGGTGGAAGTGTCGGGGTCGTAGGCCACATTGCCCGCGATGGGCATCAGCCTGCAGGTCTGAGGGTGCAGGAAGAAGTCTGGGGGCACTGCCGTGCTGTGCCCATTCCCCAGCAGCATGTGGGCATGGGTGCCTGGTCGGATCAGGCCTGTGATTGGGTCAGAATGCAACACTCCGCCCACACGCAACAAGCCATCTGGAGCTGGAACACAGAGAGTAGGTACAGTGAATTGAATTAAAATATGTTATAACATTACGATCAAAGTCAGAAAGGGCCCCACCAAGCAACACAGTTAAGTAAGAATACCTTCTGACTTTCATAGGTCAATATCTACATTTCTTAAATCTGTAATAATACATTCAATAGAGACAGTTCTTTTATAATGATTTGGCCGGTCCTCATGACAAAATCCCCCCTGCCTCCTGCAGGTTAGAGACATAGCCAGTAGGTGGCACCAGAACACATCCATTGACATCCCTTTAAAAAACTGAAGTGAGCTCCAGTCACTCAGAGACCCAGGTTGTTAGCACTATAACCATACTACCTTTTAGCACTGACTAAAACAACAGGAATGAAATTCAGTTTGCAGCATACAAACATGAAGGATGTCAAATGTGGTGACACAACCAGCTCACCGAAGATGTCGTCCTTGGTGAGGACGGCTCCTGTGTCCGGGCAGAGCGGCAGTGCCCCGGTGCCTTCCCCCAGCAGGGCCCAGGCCCCCTGGCGATGGCACTCCCCTCTCACCTGCTCTGCCAGCGCACTCACCAGGGACCACACCCTCCGCAGGACACTGCAGGATAAACAACCAATCGGTTAGTCGATCATCCAGGCAATTATTCCATCAGCCAATCGGTTACTTCATCAACCAATCAGGGAGTCAGGTGGCTGAGCGGTTAGAGAATTGGACTAGTAATCAGAAGGTCGCTGGTTTGATTCCCGGCCGTGTCAAATTTCGTTGTGTCCTTGGGCAAGGCACTCCACCCTACTTGCCTCGGGGGGAATGTCCCTGTGCTTATTGTAAGTCGCTCTGGATAAGAGCATCTGGTAAATGTAAATGCAATCAAGTCCTTAGTTAATGTTTCAATCCAATGTTTGCTCCTTGACACATTTTGTACATGGAATGTAGTACTGTAAAGCGTGAAACGAGACAAACCACATCCTGATCTTAAATTCAGAAATATCCTATTTTTCTTTACAGGAAATTCTGCCCTGCACATCAAGTTATTGTTTGTATTATATTTTGTGTTTAAACATGTAATGTAGACAGCACTGTGGATCACAGATACACTGATGAAGACATCAAGGGTGATCCCAGACACCCAGCCGGGGACATTACTGTGGTGAGTGTTGGTCCCAGACAGGCACGGTGCTGCGGCTCCAACCCAGCAACCTGAGGCTCTCCCTCAGCCGGGCCGTGAAGCCCTGCTGGGCCTTCCTCTGGGCCTGGAGCCCCGACCTCAGAACCTGCAGCTGGCTGTCCAGCAGGGCCCTGGTCTGCTGGGCCAGAGTCCTGCGGCGGCCCACCTCCCTCTCCAGCTCCCTCTGCAGCCTCTGGTGGGCCTCCCCCTCCTGCAGCCTCCCCAGGGCTGCAGACCACCTGGGCTGCAGGCTCCGCAGGTTGGCCTGCACTCCCTGGTACAGCTCCTTCACCTGCAGGGGAGGGAGGGGGGGCAAGCCCATGATGGTGTTGTCACGCACAGACAAATGTGTAGCTACAGATAGACACACAAGCGCTCACACACACACACGCACATGTCACATGTCACACTTACAAATGAATGTGTTGACACAAATAGACACACACAGACACACGCACACACTGCACTCGCACAAACTTAACCCATAAACACACCCATATACATTTTCCCATATACACCCATATACCCATATACATAGGTACACCCATATACATCGTCACAAAAACATGTCAGGAAGACCTGCATGTTCACAGGATAACAATGACCGGCAAAGTATGCCAACTCATCTTACATATTTATGACTTTACTGCAGCTACCCTAGGTGTGCTACACTCAGACACACAAATACACACACACACACATACACAAATACACAGCACATATATATTCCAATAGGATATCCAATATGTCTTAGTACACGTTAACTTTACAAGGGAGGACATATGAGGCCTGAGAAAGTGATAGTAGAGTAGGGAGTCAGATGGCTGAGTGGTGAGGGAGTCAGGCTAGTAATCTGAAGGTTACCAGTTCGATTCCCAGCCGTGCAAAATGACGTTGTGTCCTTGGGCAAGGCAATTCACCCTACTTGCTTCAGGGGGAATGTCCCTGTACTTACTGTAAGTCACTCTGTATAAGAGCGTCTGCTAAATGACTAAATGTAAAATGTAATGTAAATGTAGACAGTAAGACAAAGAATACATGAAGAGGGAGGGAGGAATGGAGGGAGGGAAAGGAAACAAGGGAGGAGGGAGGGAAAGGCAAAGACGGAGCGTGGTAAAGAGTAAGACAGTGCTGGGGAGTAGAAGGAAGGAAGAAGGATGGAGAGATCTAGTGTAGCGGAATTAAAAGAAAGTCGGGAGCAGGTGCTATGAGGTCAAACCAGGCTGTAAGAAGAGTGAAGACCAAAAATCATGCTGTGCAGTGCCTTGAATGTGACTACCAGCTGTTTTTGAGAACCAGGTGGGCAGTACCTCTCCGGTGAGCTGGCCAAGCCGGGAGGTGACAGCCAGGCTGTGGGTCAGCAGCAGGCGGTAAAACGTGGTTGAGCTGAAGGCCTCCAGGTCCACCTGCTGCTCATAGTCCCAGAACTCCTCAGCCTCCACGCTCAGCACTGCTCCTGCTGTGCACATACACACACACACACATATATATATAGATACACACACACATACACACACACACACACAGATGCACACACAGATACACATACAGATACACACACATACACACACACACACACACACATAAATACACACACATACACACACAGATACACATACAGATACACATGCACACACACACAAGCAAAACACAGGTTGGCAAAGTATCACGTTGTTCACATCACGTACATACAGTATGTACATGTTTCATCAACCCTGCATAATAGCCCTTTGACCACCACAAACACCTGTACCCATCTTTTACGACCGGTGGTTCACTAAGGAGATGATAATGATGAAGTAATGTTTTCATACCAAACCTAAGGTCTATTTCTGTCTGTTTATCAGATACAGCTGTAGTATTACCATCTGACTGCATGTGTGCGCTGGAACAGAATTGGTTCGGCGCGAGAGACGCAAGAGTTACACAAGAGTGCTATCATAAGGTCCTGTAAAAGCAGATGTGTGTGTTTATTTCACCTGCTGTGCTCCTATTGCGTAAGTTGTAGTGTGTCAGCCCATTGGCTATGTCAGGATGAAGGAAGAGGATGTGTGTGTACAGGTGTGCCTGAGTGTGTGAGTGTTTGCCTAAGTTTGTGTCGGTATGTGTGTGGTGATGATAGATTGAACCTGGCTGGAGAGTGGTGTCTATCCTGCCCTGCAGGTTGCGGTGTGTCTTCCTCAGTGTGGTCACCCTGGAGCCCCTGGATGAGTAGTCATCCATGAGGTAAGCCTTCTGCAACGCACGGTACCGCACTCTGATTGGCTCCTTCTCTGGCCAACCATATTCTCTGAACAAGATCTACGTAAACGAAAGTGAATCAGTGGGCCTCCCAGAATCTCTGGAACAGTTTGCTTGTGTGTGTGTGTGTGTGTGTGTGTGGGTGTGTGTGTGTGTGTTCTCTCACCAGTAGTGTCACACACAGGCTAAGGATCACCATAGCTCCAACCACCAAGCCTCCGGTCACCAGCCAATCAGGTCTCAGCAACAGGTTTCGTTGCCTGGCGATGCCCATCCTGGTCATGTGACGAGGTACAGCGGGAAAGAAGGGGCCGGCCTCATAACACTGGCCGCCTGCAGGCATCACTCTCACGTACTGCAGTGGAGAGGAGTCAGAGATTAAAATATCAACCACATCACAACTATGTATGCTATCACCCTATGTTTTGATTGTTTAAAGTTGACCGATGTTGACAGATCTACCTATTGCTCTTTTAATTGCCTAATGTATTGTTTAGAAACCCTTCTCCTGAGTTTATTGAGCTAGAATGGTCTCTGAACTGTAACCTTTGGCCTTCTGTCCACAGACTCACACTCTCTTTGAGGCGCAACTGCAGTATTTTCTCATTGGCTGATACATCCATGGGTTACCATGGGTTACTATGAGGTACCATTGGTTACCATGTGTTTGTGACGCTGGCTGCTGAGCCTGAAGACGTACACCCCCGGCTGGCTGAGAACCAATGAGAAGAGAGTGGGCGGGGTCCAGGAGAGTGTTAGCTCCTCCTCCAGCTGTCTGAACGGCCCCCAGTCAAACTCAGAGTTGGTGTTGTACAGGTTCTCACTGAGCACAGAGGATGTCAGGGTTTATACACACACACACACACACTCAATCATTCACAATTGTATGCACCTATGTAGTCATTTGCTCACTCACTAACTCCCTCACTTTCAGAAATGTAGTAATTCCAACAATCAATCAATCAAGAAATCAATCAGTCGGTCAGTAAGTCCACCCCTCAGTTAACCTGTGCTCCACACAGACAGACTGACTCACATGTCATACTGAGGGTGGTGTTCCCTACTGACAGAGAACAGCAGAACGTCTCCCAGGTGCAGACAGGCTGTGGGGTTCAGAACACCCACGCTGGAGTTCCAGGTTCCGCCTCCAACCCTGGGGGTTTTGACTCCGCCCACAGAGCTAGAGTTACTTCCTCTCAAGCCCTCTCCTTCTCTGAGTTTGGTTCCTTCTACAACACAGACCAAAAGTGACTATAAGATTTCTCCTAGAACACAGGTCATCAATGAACCTGAGGTTCCCTCTAGTAGTACTCCAGCAGTCCATCAGCATAAAAAGCAGTTACATATGAATATGTTAATACTGTGGATGAATACCATCAGTTTTAACATTTCTAGATGTAGCATCAGCGACTAAGGATTCATGTTCAGTGTTTGTGAGCCTGCTCTTCTAGCTGTGGTGTGGTGGATGGACCTGTGGTGCCGGGAGTTCTCTGTGAGTCTGAGGAGAACATCTGGAGAAGGTCCTCTGGTAGACCACGGAGGAGGCCGAGGAAACCTGCGTCTAAACACCCACACAGACCCGCCAACACACACACACACACACACATAGACACACGCGCACGCACACACAGACACCCGCATGCACACGCACACACGCACCCAATCACACACACGTGCTTACAGACGCACACAGACGCAAACAAAGCCACGCACAAACAGAGTGGGGCAGCCTTTGTCAGCAAGTGCGGGGCTTGAGGTCTGGCATTGTCCTGCATGGTGAGGAGTCCCACTGGGAGGCCTGACTCACTGCTTGTCTGAAGGCTGTGGACGTGCCGAGAGGCAACAAGGTTCCTGCCGCAGCGCAGGATCCCCTGGGAGTCCCAGTGTCGGAACACACGCTCCAGCAAGCGGCCTGAGACAGGCCCCTGGAACTGGAGACACACACACAAGTACACGCACACTCAAATACACACACTTGTAAGATTTACTAGGTCAGGAAGACATTAGAGCTTAATTGTTCCTCTTACTCCATACAAGAGGATAAGAATGTTCTCTATGGTGTATATAGTTGAGGCATCGTAACTCTAGCCTGGTCACACTATATGTTCTTGTAAAGGAACTGTTAGTCTGCTACATGTTGTGAGAATACATGCTCTCCTGGGAGGTCATGCTGCAATCAAATTAAATTGACTTGACCTGGAAACCCTAAAATCAAGTGTTGTGGTAGTTTTGGTTATCTGCTTGCACGTGTCATGGTGAGAGCATGATTTTGTGTGTGTGTGTGAGTGTATGTCTTGCGTCACCTTGCTCCCAGCGCTCCAGCCCAGACTCAGCTCCCCAGAGGAGTCACACACCAACTGCAAGGAGGGTGTGACCCCGGCCCCGGCCCCGGCCCCGGCCCCGGCCCCGGCCCCGGTCCTGCAGCCCCAGTTCCCACACTCAGCACCGCCAGGGCCCTCCCCACACACACACATCCCCAGGGCCCCATCGTAGCCCTGGTAGGCTCCTGGAGACACACACACCTGCAGGAGAAGAATGGGCACAGGCCTCAGTATTCACCCATAGCAGGTACAGTACAGGACAGACAGAGATAAAGTTCTTTGTGGGTTTGTGTGCTTCTTCTTTGCAAATCAAATCAATCACATCAAGAAGACAAGAAAAATTCTCGACCTTTGCACACACTGTTATTTAGGGAAAAGGGTGCACCAAATTCAATAGTCGCAAGGTTACATTTTTGAATGTCTGTAGAGAGGTCACGGTGTGTGTGTGTGTATATGTGCATGTCTGTCTGTGTGTGTGTGTGTGTGTGTGTGTGTGTGTGTGTGTGTGTGTGTGTGAGTGTGTGCGGTGTGTGTGAGTATCACTCTATGTGTACATTTACATGGGACTTGGAGAGCCTGGGAAGGTAAACACAGAGGACTCCAAAGCCGCCAATGACAGCAGTCGTTGAGAACAGGCTTACGTATTCATCAGGGCTCATTCACAGATCAAACGTGTTCTAAAGCCAAATATCTGATAAGCTCTGGATAAGCGGTTCATATTGAAGAGCAGCCAGAGTTCAATGACTTGGAGGCCGGCCACCTGTTTGGTTCCAGGTAACATAACTAGCTAGACAACATTAGAAGAACCAGGATTTTGTGGAGAGAAACAATACAAGCGAAATTATATATTTTAAACTTTATATGTGTTTTCGGTGATCTTCCAATGCTCTATTTTGTGTATGTATGTATGTATGTGTGTGTGTGTGTGTGTGTGTGTTTGAACTTAACATGCACACTGACCTTTTGCCTACATTGCTGTTCCCATTGATTGGGGTCCAGACAGATTCCATACTGTGAGCGGCTGCTTCCATCTCTGCAGACATGGTAGACTCTGAGCACACACAAATCGCCCTGGCTGGCTGCCTCATAGCCCCGGGCACAAGGGCAATGCCCATCACTGGCCTGCATGCATACAGAGTACATCTTTTATCAACCATGAACCATAGGTCAAGCTCATGTGTCTTAAATCTGGGCCAGAGTGAGTCACACTTTTGGGTGCACTTGATTCAGCGCATCTGGAACGTTCACCTAGTTCACTCAAATCAATGGAATACCGTGTCAAGAACACAAAGGAGAAAATCAAACATCCGATATTTATATCCAAGCGTTTGGTCTGTGTGTTTGACCCGAAGTCTGATACCGGCACATCGTACAATGGCAGGCAGCTAGGTGGGAGAATGTTTATCAACACCTAATCTGCCCTGGTGACACAGGACCTGGCAGCTCCTGAACCTGAGATACTGGGAGGGGTGAGGGCTGGAGGAGTGTGTGTGAGTGTGTGTGAGGGGAGGGCAGGGCGGGGGGGGGGGGGGGGGGGCAGCTGGGGGGGACTGACGGACGGACGAAGCTTGAAACCCAAACCCTCCTGTTTGGAGACACCTGATGAGGGAACCTTTTAGGCCCTGAGCTACAGATTGTTGGGAGTCTGTGGGTCATGCTTGCACAAGCTGAGGAAGTACTGTATGTGCGGACTGGTATAGGACCCAGACAGGAGAGTTCCCTCCATGACTGGTAGAGGACCAGACAGGGGGGTTCCCTCCATGACTGGTAGAGGACCAGACAAGGGAGTTCCCTCCATGACTGGTAGAGGACCAGACAGGGGAGTTCCCTCCATGACTGGTAGAGGACACAGGAGACAGAGGTGAGGTCATCTCGTAAGGGGCGATGCAGTCTGAGAAGCTACACTGTAGCATCCAGCTCCTCTGGGGACAACATGAAGGCAGATCTACACATGACTTGGCTCAGGGCAATTCACACAATACTATCACAGTGCACCAGCTGTAGAGCAGAAGAGAGCAGAAGAGAGTAGAAGAGAGTAGAATAAAGAGGCGTGTGCCAGAACACCACCTGGAAGCTCCTCCCGTCTTCCAGACATACGCAGGCAGACTGCCCCCCAAGAGGCTGCTCAGCCCTGGCACCACAGGGCAGGGGGGCAGGCAGGCCTGGCCAGGGGCAGTAGTGCTGGGGGGGGCAGCTCAGACAGCTGGCCTTGGACGTGGCCTCAGCACTGGGCCCATATGTCCCTCTGGGACACGGCTCTGGGACCTGACGGTCCCCAACACAGTAGAACCCTAGTAGAACACATTTACAGAGTCATGCTGGGGCCTGACTATATTGAATAGAATCCTGGTGGAACACAATAGTTATGGTGACAGGAATCCACAAATCCATAAAAACAATCAATAAACCAAGGAATCAATCAATCCAATCGATAGGTCAGTCCCCTACCTGGTCGACACGTCGGTGATTCCCTGCCGTCCTGGTTGGCGCCGTCTCCATGGACCAGCAGAGAAATCCTCCACACACACCCCACCAGAGAGCTCCACCTGGGACCAAGGACCCCCAGCATGGCAGGCCTGTCCCGGGCACAGATGGGGGCCGGGGATGGCCTGTGGATTCAGACCCAGGGACGGGGGTGGAGGCCTGGGTCACGGTGGAGCTGGCGTGGGCTGCATCGCAGAGTCCAGGCTCAGACACCCAGGTGGAGAGGCAGACTGCTCCAGCATCCGTGTCTGTGTCAGAGAAGAAATGAGGGAGGCAGGATGGATCTTAGAGTCTCTTCTCTGTCCCCTCTCCAGGCTCACTGATAGGAGGAACAGACAGGGGAATGGGGGGGGGGGAGGCAAGGGAAGGGAAAGGAGGGAACACTTTCACTCTCTTGCTGAATGATGCATGGGCTTTCTGGGGTAGGATGACACTCAGACACAGCACTACACACCACCTACACACACACCACACACAGACACACCGCACACACATCAGACACACACACACACACCACACACACACCTGTGGTCAGTGTTCCTGTGGCTATTTGATACAGTAGGCTCTGGTTACAGCTTTTGTTCTCCTCAATCCCACGATGGAACTGATTAATCATTTGGGCTCACACTGGTACACATCAACCGCGCTCTCCCTGAGCGTGGCCGACACACGTACACACTACCCCAGCCATGGAACTGTTCAGAACACAACTCAGGACCAGCAGTGCAACCTTTGAAAACAGAACGCATTAGTTACACAACTCAACAGTTAACCACTGCAACATTACAGAACCACTAGTCCAACCATTCTAAACACAATAACTATCAGAACCCCTGCTGAGTTGATGGCAGATGGCAGACAGTGGACTGTTGCTCCACCTCCATGTTTATCCTTGCAGATTCATGAGAATAGCAACTCTTTGTTGTCATTTGTGTTGGGGCAAACTCGGCGTGGCAACAACTGTGTAACTGTTGTGTTTGCTGTGAGCTGATATTCTGCCAGTCAGTGTTCAAATTCCAAGGCAACATTGTCACTCCACCGTCCTAATCTACACTGATACAATTAAAACTTGGAGCGGTTCACTGAATCTAGTTTTACACAAGTTAGCCAATACCACATCAGCAAACAAGATTCTATCAAAACAAGACTTGACAAGGATGCGGGCCAAGCTACAGTACACTGGACAGTGTGTGCTTGTGTGTGTGTGTGTGTGTGTGTGTGTGGGGGGGGGGGGGACCTGGGTGTGTGGGGGGGTTTCTGTGCATATTTTTGCGTGTCAGTGCAGGTGTTTGTGTGTGCATGCCATGCATGTGTGTGTGCGTGTAATGTTGCATGTCTGTGTGTGTTTGTGAGTTTGCATGTGTCTGTGTACATTTGTGTCCCATAACTATGACAAGCACAGTCACATTACACTCCATCAAAAATCTCTCCATTCATCACTCCTTACATCTCTCCATTCATCACTCCATCACATTACTCCAACTAAATTGACCCAATTTGGAAAGGTCTTTTTTTTTCAGAACGTACTGTTGTTGTATTGAAATGCTGGACTTTGGGTACATGGAAGTCTTTTGATATTTCCTCATGGCTGCAGTGGACTCTGCCCTGCTCAGTGATGACAGGCGGGTTACCTAAGACAGCAGCAGAACTGACCTTTCACACAGATCCAGTCTGGGTGATTGTCATGACTGCTTGTCTAACATTCAGACTCACCATAACATTGATTGTACATCGGTACAGTTGCAACACAGCTTGGCTCAGCTCTAATTTCACGCTGAGCATTCCCATCAAAGAGCGATGGGTTACGGGCAAGCACAAATAACAACCCTGGTTTGAACCCTCCACCTGTGCTTATTGATGGGTCAACAGACTGCGGTTACAGGAGGTTCTGTTTATTGGAGGGGAGATTAGAGATGGTTTGTTAGCGGTTAGTGTGTGTCCATGCAATGATCATTATAGTGATGATAGTTTCAGAAGAATCAATTGAAATCCCCCCCACCCACAGTCTTAGTGGTGTATCTGACAAGGCTCTACTGTATTGATCTATAACTATGTTTAGTCTCACAGAATCAGATCAATATATTTAGAGACATTTTGTGACACACTTTTCATGTCAGTGCATACTTAAGACATTGTACAGATGTAATGTAACATTATGACGTCATGCATTCTCCTTAATAAAGTATGCTGCTGAGTTCAAGACTCGGATTCAAGAATAGGTGTCACGCCCTCCACTCCTAGCAGTGTCCTGTCTCCCTGTCTCCCTGTCTCTCTGTCTCCCTGTCTCCCTGTCTCCCTGTCTCTCTGTCTCCCTGTCTCCCTGTCTCCCTGTCTCTCTCTCTCTCTCTCTCTCTCTCTCTCTCTCTCTCTCTCTCTCTCTCTCTCTCTCTCTCTCTCTCGCTTTCTCTGTCTCTCTCTCTCTGTCCCTCTCTCTGTCTGTCTGTATGTTTCTCTGTCTTTCTGTCTCTCTGTCTCTCTGTCTCTCTGTCTCTCTGTCTGTGCCGTTTGTGTGGAGGCGTGTCTCCAGTCATGCCGACACACTTGCGGTCCATCAGCTCATCACCCAATTGTTTTTCAAGTCCAGTTTTCCAGTCACTCCAGTTTGTACTGACGCTTGTTAGTTTCCCGTAACTGCTCTATTTGATTTCCAGTTCCCACCTTGTCTCCTGTTCAGCACCCTCTGTCCTTTCTGCCTGCCTGCCTTGTTGCCCTCCCTGCCTCCCTACCCCTCCAACCCCTCATTAAATACCCCATCAAATTACCTCCTAGTCCTTGTATCATGCAATTGGGTCCGATAGCCTGGTCTCTGCAACAACAGGATCCTAGGATGCAAGATTAAGATCCTAGGATGCAAGAGAAGGATTCAACAGTAGGATACTAGGATCTCAGAGTATGTTTATGCCAACTTTTTATCTGTTGGCTTCTTCAATAAATTGAATGAACTTTCCCGGGTCCAAACATTGTCATCAGAGGGTCATTAACCTAGTTAGGATGACGCAGGACAGCAGATCACTCCAGTATGCTGTTGTAACCTTGACAGACTGAATATTTGGTACTCTGTATTAGTGAATAACATAAACCTTTCCCTGTCCATTCCGGATAAACACTCACACTAACTTAGATAGCTGACTGTACTGAGAAGGTAATCCGATGCCCTTTGAGAGCTCCTGAGAGATTCACCCTTTTTTTGTCTTCTCCTAAAGTGTATTGATGGCAGAGAACGTACAGCACTGCATGTATGGGCTTGATATCAATCCCTCGACCCTTAAATAAATGGTTTGATGTTGGTTGACAATTCATGTGTGTGTCAAACACAGCCAATATTATCAGTTGGAAATAAAGAATGTTGCATGTGACCAGACAGACCAGTGTGGAGTTGAACCCGCCTGACCCAACATTCGCGGTTGAACTCTGCCATTGCACCAGCATGACATCACCTCAGCCTCCTTTAATCGATGTAAGCAGGAATGCTGTAGTGTGTGTGTGTATGTAGGTGTGTGTGTGTGTATGTGTGTGTGTGTGTGTGCGTCCTCTCCCAGGCCTCCTTCCGACGTCCCGTCCGGTTGTTATCTGCACTGTGTTGGCAGCTGTTATCAGCTCGACCCTCCACGTGTTGAGCGTTGACACAGGCATCGTTCTAGACGGCCTCCCTGATAAGACAGACCCCTATATAAGCCAAGGCGGGAGCAGTGTTGCGGCATGCAGACCCTGTCTCTCAGGTACGAGCCATCAGTGCTCTCTCCTATTGATCCACAGCCTTCCTGCCTCCTCTCTCCCCCACCAGCCTGTCTTTGCATGCATTCCCATGAAGATCAGACCAGAAGGACTTGCTGTTGAATCTTGACTAATTTTCCTCCTCTCCATTTCTCTCTCTCCGCAGAGTTCAAAAGAAGCATGATTGTTAAAGTGGTGATCTTCGCCTTGTCCTTCGTGGCAGTCACAGGTGTGTGTTCTGGGGAAGCGTTCTTGTGGGGTTCTCGAGGGTTCTCCTGAGGACTGTGTTGTTGTTACATGGGTGGTTGTGGCTGGTGCTGACAGGTGTGTTTGTGGTTCCCAGCATACCCTCTCCACCGCGAGGCGCAGTGGACTGATTCACACAGCAACCAGGCTCATGATAAGACTGAACTCTCCAAGGATGTAGAGTAAGTTTTACCTCATTCAAGTTCCTTTTGGAAACTTAGAAACGTGATGTGGTGTCATTGAATAGGATTATTCTACTTAGAATCTTTTCCCCCCCTTTCTTTATCGGTCTATTTCTATATTTATCTCTCTCTTTTCTCAAATGTTCTTGGTTTCTCTGTCCCTCTCTTTCTCTTTCCCTCAAATTTCCCCCCTGCCTCTCTCTCTCTCTCTCTCTCTCTCTCTCTGCCATAAGAACGGTTTCTTTCCATCTGCTACTGGCCCTTTCAACAAGGCCAAGGACTCCCACTGACATTTAACTATTGTCTATTATCAGTCCATCCGACACCTATTGCACTACGCACAAGCCACCTTGATCTCATTTGCACTATGCAGCCCATTCATTTTCTTATTCTATTTTTATGCATATTTTATATTTTAAATTGTTTACATTTTTAGATTGTTTAGTTCCTAGAATTAGTTAGACTATTGTACTTTTTTACTTTTAATTTACGATTTGTATAGGTTTATTATTTGCACCTTCCTGCCACAGTAAATTCCGTGTTTGTGTCAACCTACATGGCGAATAAACCAAATTCTGATTCTGACTCTGATTCTGATTCTCTCAGTGGGATGTGGAAGAGCCAGGTGGAGAGCAGTAACTTGTACCACCAGCAGGGTGGTGACAACCCCCTGGGTGGAGAGATCCGCCACAAGCTCAACATGGAGTCTGAGAGGCTGCGGGCTCGTCTGCGCCATGAACTGGTTCAGCTCCGGGAGAGGCTGTCCCCTCTCTCCTCGTACCCAGCCCAGCCTCACTTCGCCCTGGGCAGCACCAGAGAGCGCCTGGCCCCCCTGACCCAGCAGCTCCAGAGTGCAGTGAGCGGCAGCACCAGGGAGATGTGTGACCAGCTTAAGCTCTACCTCCAGGACCTGGAGGTGGCCGAGGCCCAGCCGGGGGCAGCCATCTACAGGGAGGCGGTGCAGTGGGTGAGCCAGAAGCTGGAGGACAACGGAGCCAAGATGGACGCCATTGTCCTGGAATTCCAGACGCAGGCCTCCAGCGTGATCAAAGAGCTGAGAGCCGGCAACGACGGGGAGGGGCCAGGGGCGGGGCCCTGGGAGGAACTCAGCGCCAGGCTGGGACAGGAAGTGAGGTCGTTGAGACAGGAAGCACAGAACAGGGTTGGGTCCCTGAAGGGAGAGCTGGCCACTCTCCTGCTATCGGGCCAGCCTCTCAAGGCTGAGGTGTTGTCCATTCTGGACCAGTACTGTAAGAGCACCACCCTACAGAACCAGCTTTTCCAAGCCAGGATAGAGAGGATAGTCCTGGGGCTGGAGGCGGACCACTCCTCCTCTTCCTCCTCCTCCCCCCAGGAGCCAGATATCCTGAGCTTTCTGCAGGAGGACTTCTCAGCCAAGCTGAGTGCTCTGCTTCAAGACATCAAGGACTCTCTCCCATCACAGAGCCAGACATGATCTCAATCACGACCCAGCCCTACAGAACTGTCTCCCCCAAACCTAAAGAACTCTCTCCCCCACCCAAATTGTATATACATCTCTCCTCCACCTCTACAACGTTCACCCCTACAGAACTCTCTCCCCCACCCCTACTGTATATAAGTCTCTGTCCAGCCTCTATAGAGGTTTTTCCCCCACCCCTACAGAACTTTCTCCCCCACACCTACTGTATATAAGTCTCTTCCCCACCCTTATAGAACTCTCTCCCCCACCCCAACAGAATTGTGTCCCGCACCCCAATATGGCTTGTGCAACTGAACTCCGAGATGTGCATGAGTTTCTCCCAGCCCGTCCCGCCCCTACCCCTGGCTCCATACACAGTGACCCACTAAAGAGACATGAACTCCTATCGTCTGTGCAGTCCTTCTACCTCCTTGTCCACGCCAGGGTTGTACATACAGTGAGTCTGTATTTATGAATGTGTTGTTGTGTTTGTTGAACCGTGTATCATAAGAAGTGGAGGTCAGTACGCTGTAAAAAGTTGTAAATAAAGTAGATTTGTAAACTGTAAAGTAAACAGTCATGTGCTCACGTTCTCATGTTCATTTTGGAAATAAAAATCCGAGATTCATTTAAACATGTTTGTATTTTTTATGTATCTCACAACAATGTACAAAGCAGCAGATCAAGGTTTGAAACTACACTATTTGACCGAGCCTTGTTGGAATGATCAGCAGTTTGTAAATACAACAAACTCCACAACACAATACCCCAAACAGGCCCATATTATTCTATTTTTGGCCTCATATCTTCTGGCTGGTTATAGCACAGGCAGCCTTGGGTGGATAAATAGTCCAACAAATGCAGAATGTACTTTGCCAGTTCCCACATTCCAATACCCTTATCAACACTGTGATAGAGAGAGACAAATAGATTTCATTCTAAAGTTCTTACTTAGCATGACTGGATACATTTATCATTTTAAGGGAGGTAAAATTCCAACTCTCACAGTGTAATTATTTCCATAGTTCATGCATGTACACATTCCTTCATCACCGCTAAAACAATAGTAGACATTATTTATCATTTGACTGACTAATGATAAGTTAGATAAGGTTAGAAAGAACCCAGATTTTTACATATATTTTATCCTTCATCGTAAAGGTAAACATCTTTACCTACAAAGTCACATCAGTGGGAACGTCTGACTGCTGTGTGACATGAGTCAGTGACTGGTGGTGGAGGGATGCATCAGTTAAAGGCGTGTGGAAGACCTCCTGCCCAGTAGAACTTCTTCATGATGAACCACCCCCCCAGGACCAACAGAGCCACGGAGGCAGTCCCAAACACGATCCCCACCACCAGCCCTGTCACGTCTCCCTTGCTGTCCTTTGGTTGTGTCCCTCCACCTGGACCATATAGAGAAAAAGTAGTGCATGTTTTAGGGGTATACGGTATATGGTATACATGCCGTTGAAGGAAGCAGTGAAACTGGACTCACCATAAGCTGCTGGTGTGGGAAGGTCCACTAGAGGGGGCGAGAGAGCGAGAGCAGGGATGTCAGTGCAAGAGAGAAGGTGGTGCTTTTGTGTTTGCCTTATACCCATAACCCATTAACTGATTTAACAATTTACTCACTCACTTACTCACGCACTCATTCACTCAGTCACTCACCCACCCACTCACTCACTCCTCTGATGTCCTGTCTATCTTGTGACAGCGTGACTCACCGTCTCTGGCGGTGAAGAGGGGGCCGACGGACACGGTGGCTGAGTCGCTGGACTCTGTTCCAAACGGATTCACAGACCTTCTCCTGCGTCTGCAACCCTGTGGAGGGCGGACACGCACACGAGTGAGCTCCTTCATTTCAACATTCAGTTTATCGAAAAGGTTATTAAAGGATCATCTGCAATGATTTTCGGGATTATTGGAAATCTAAAAGGTTCCGCAGGATTATAAGAAACGTTCGGAAAATCCTCTGAAGTTCTAAAGGATCATTTCCGATGTTCCATAGGATTCACTGAAAGGTTCTAAAAGTGTCATTTGAAATGTTCTTCACTATCACTATCAGACTGTGTGTTTTCCCATCTCCCCAGCCAGGGCAAGGGAGCAGGGCTGTGGATGGGATCCCAGGGCAGGGGAGCAGGGCTGTGGATGGGATCCCAGGGCAGGGGAGCAGGGCTGTGGATGGGATCCCAGGGCAGGGGAGCAGGGCTGTGGATGGGATCCCAGGGCAGGGGAGCAGGGCTGTGGATGGGATCCCAGGGCAGGGGAGCAGGGCTGTGGATGGGATCCCAGGGCAGGGGAGCAGGGCTGTGGATGGGATCCCAGGGCAAGGGAGCAGGGCTGTGGATGGGATCCCAGGGCAGGGGAGCAGGGCTGTGGATGGGATCCCAGGGCAAGGGAGCAGGGCTGTGGATGGGATCCCAGGGCAAGGGAGCAGGGCTGTGGATGGGATCCCAGGGCAGGGGAGCAGGGCTGTGGATGGGATCCCAGGGCAAGGGAGCAGGGCTGTGGATGGGATCCCAGGGCAGGGGAGCAGGGCTGTGGATGGGATCCCAGGGCAAGGGAGCAGGGCTGTGGATGGGATCCCAGGGCAGGGGAGCAGGGCTGTGGATGGGATCCACTCACATTCAGCAGCTCCTGGCACTTGTTGGGTTCACACAGCCGGAGGATGCAGTGGATGAAGGTGCTGGACTTGTCCTTGTTACGGTGCTCCACAAAGCGGAACGCCTCAAAGTTGAACTTGGCGCTTGTGGACTGGCCGTTTGTCGTCACCTTGGTACGCAAGTCCACCGAGCACCTGGACGGGGGAGGGAGATGTGTGATGAAACTTCAAGGATTGAAACCTCATGTTTGTGGTTCCAGAACCTTCCGTGCTGAATGGCCCATCACTAAGACTACTACTTAGTGTGTTAAAAAAATCACAAATATCTCCTAACTTGAACTAGTGAGTGATAATTGATGGTGCTTTAGTCCTGGGTTGGGTGTGAAGACTTACCCTGTGAAGAAGCTGTGCTTTTCGCTGTTCGACATGTTGTAGGCAGATGGCGTTGCAAAGCAGTGGTCGAGCAGTACATTGAAACTTTGGAGACAAGACTGCAGGTCAGTTTGGCACAGAATGAAACAACAGAGAATAGCATGTGATTGGATGTCGTGGTTGTGCCGATTAGACACAAACTCAGACACTGATGTGGACTAACTTGTCTGTAAACGTGTAACTGTGGATGGAAAGGTGAAGGTGTGATCCAGAGGTGGACTTACTTTCCTGTCAGGTTGGTGGCCTTCACCTCCACGTAGATCTTGGTCCTCAGCTCCAGCCCTGTAGCAGGCACCGTCAGGGGATGGATGTAGTTTGTGTCCTGAAGATCAAACAGGAGGAGGAGGCGGGGTGTACTCTGAGATTATATACTCTGCATATCCAAAATAAAATACCATATTTGTTGCCATTCTGATCAAAGGGAAAGGACAGCAGAGGCCATAAACAGGCATCTGATTGGAGGATGTTTCTCCCGTGGATATTGAGCATGAGACAATGATGCTCAATGATACAGAAAGCTGTTCTGTTTGAGCTCAGACCGAGCGACACAGCTCTGAGGCGGTTTGTGGGCTAGTACTTACGTTGTACACGCTCATACTGAGGGTGTCTATGAAGGTGCCGTTGTTGTCACTGGTAGCCACGGATACTGAAGACCTGAAGGATGGAGAGAGAGATATGAGAATGATCATGTTTTTATGTTTTTATTTAGTTTGACAAACTAACCTGCTGATCAGTGTATTTAAGAAGACATCGATTAACTATAGTTTTTTCTTTTTGTTTGTTTGTTAGTTTTTGTCTTACTTTTATTAGTGGGGGAGGATGTTAGTTTATCGTTACAAAATGTGACCAGACATTCCACAACATTGTCATGCTAATTGAGAAAGAAATTGAGCGTGGTGGAGTACAGCAGAGTGTGGAGGATTGTACAGGAGCGTTCACTCACGCCACGATCTTGGTGTTGTTGAGCAGGTACTCCAGCGGGTAGCGGCAGGAGAAGTGGTAGTACAGGTCCGTGGCGTAGCTGATGATTCCCACGGAGGAGCTGGGCGTGTCGATGAAGCCTGTGATGATGACTGACTGGATGGTGGAGAAGGAGCTGAACGGTCCAGACTGGTCCGGCACCTCGTCCACAATCTAGCGTAGACAAACACGCACGCACGCACGCACACACACACCCACACATGCACACACGCACACAGGCACAAACACACACAGGTACAACACCTGACAACGTGAGACCAGAGAACTAGGTCTTCCCATGTGAGAGTTCCAGATGATTTGTAACTGTTGTACTGTCATAACAAGCAGCTATTGGAATATTATATACTGTACATTTCCATTTTAACTTGAGTCCAGAAGGGTCTCACCATCTGACCACTGAGTCTACAGGGTTCTCACCTGCAGTGATTGCCTACAGGGGTTATTCTGGCTGTCGTTGACTGGCAGCTGGTAGCGTAAGACCGGCGGCTCGACGCTGGTGTCGATGTTGCCAATGCACTGGCTGTTGTTGTGCTGTCCATTCATGGCCAGGCTGCTGGGGTCAAAGCCGGCCCACTGGGCGGAACACAGATTCACCTCGAGGACAATCATGGTGGTGCCACAGTCAACCGTCAGGTCCGAGTTGTCTACGGGGGGAGAGGGGAGCAGGTGGGAGCAAAAGGGAGAAGGAGGTGTGGGTGTCGAGGAGGGCGGAGGGCAGATGTCATGGATTAGTAGGGATTGAAAGACTGGTGTTTACCAATGCTCAGTTCAAAAATCTGATACAAATCTATGCCAAACCCAGTACAATTTATCTTAAAGATAAATCCACAGAGTTGAACTTAAACTCATTACATTACATTACATTTAGTCATTTAGCAGACGCTCTTATCCAGAGCGACTTACAGTAAGTACAGGGACATTCCCCCGAGGCAAGTAGGGTGAAGTGCCTTGCCCAAGGACACAACGTCAGTTTGCATGACCGGGAATCGAACTGGCAACCTTCGGATTACTAGCCCGACTCCCTCACCGCTCAGCCAACTGACTCCCTCAAACTCAATCCCACTAATGGATATTCACTTTAAAGTCACAGCTAAAACCTTAAAGAGACTGATTACATCGATAATCTCCTTTTTCTTTGCATAACAGAAACATGTTGCCCATCTGAGCACCCCTCCCTGGCTTACCCGGGACCCTTTCGTCTTGTGCAGAGCAGTTATAGGTGACGGACACCACTGGCTGTAGGAGCAGGGTCACCACGGAGACACACAGGTAGAGCATCATGCTGTTACAACTCTAGATAGAGGGGGGAGCATAGAGTTATCTACCAGAGAGAGAAAGGAGGGATGGAGTAACATTGCAAGAGAGAGAGAGAGAGAGAGAGAGAGAGAGAGAGAGAGAGAGAGAGAGAGAGAGAGAGAGAGAGAGAAACTAGAAAAGATAGAGAGAAAGAAAGAAAGAAGGGAGAGAGATGGAGAGAGAGGAAGGAAGAGAAAATAAGAGAAAGAGAGGAAGACAGAGATGCAATTCCAGCACAAACTCTTCATACATAAAACAAATTAAAATTATATTTTACTCACGGATAGATATTATTTCAATGGGAGACTGAAGAAGGTGCTGAGAACATCCACAGAGGTGGCAGCCCAGGTGAGGGGTGGAGCAGGGTCTGGTGCAGCTGCTTTTGGGGGAGAAGACCGTCTGAGAGAGGGCTGGACTGGAACGAGTCTTATACTCGTCTGACACCTGATACAACAAGGGACAGTCCCACTCACTCCATCCTGGGTACGTTCACACACACACTTGCACATTTACACAGGCATAGATACACACACCTACACTGCACAGTGCACACCCCTCTCAGATTCCTCTGACACAAACATGGCCTTGAGAACTGCTGCTGTGTTGATGATGTTGTTGCTTGTTTTTTGGCATACTGTACATGCTGGATGCCTGATGCATGTCATCTCTCATTGTTACGTAATACAATCTGGTGTTGTACTGTATATGTATGTATGATAACATACTGTATGTTCAAATCTGTGAACTTGGAAAAAGAGTTGTCCAGAAAGACATGAGGGAGGCTTGTAGAGGGTGGAGTGTGGACTCTGCAGTAGGTGTACTGGGCCTTCTGAAGAAATACATGGACAGTTGATGAGAATCATTTGGTTTCATAAACTGTTTTTGCATTTGTTTTGAACAGAGAGTGGGGAGAGTTAAGAGTTCCTGGAACATCATGGTGCATCATTTACTTTGACCATCAGTAGGAAGCATGATGATCTAACAACATGCCATAAATGTAAAAAACATATACCGGTATTTGTCATTTTTATTTACTTACACACCATCATGCAGTCATTCCTCTCACATTAGTACATAACACTGAGTAAGATGAAGAGCTTTACAAAGAACAATGCATAGCCCATCCACTATGTCATGGATTAGAAGAAATTGGAAGACCTCATAAAAATGCTCATAACAAATGAAGCTTGTTCACATTTCATGGCTAAGACCTGACTGGGAGACGGGTGTGTCTGTGTAATCTGTGCACACACTGATACCTCCACCACAAAACCTATTCATTCAAAAGTCACTGAATCCCCATGTGTGTCCTTATCAAACAATTAAAAACAGGAGGAGGTAACTTCAACAGGAGAACGGATCAGTATGAACGATGAAAACAAAATCGCCACAAGGTATGAAACACACAGCGCCAAAAATAACCTTTGTTCGTTAATCTTGCATGTCAGGTCTATGGTCTTTTGTTTGCGTGGAGGGGCTGCTGAGCTCTAGCTATAGGCTATGATAACCAGTCCTCAAATGAGAACTTCTATTGTCCCATCAGAGGTATAGAATGGATAGAAGACATCTGTGTTTTCTTGCTAGAAACGCCTTCGGTCAGAGAAGACATTTGTTACCCTACCCAGGTTTGCGTCACTATGCGTGTGACAGAGCTCACTGTCCTTGTCCATGCCCAGATGCCTCTCCTGTGACACCTGCCCCTCCATGGTCTCCACTGGCATCTCTCTAATCTCACTCTCAGGTTGCATTGATCCTGCACACTGGCTGCAGGCGCTGGACAGATGGGATAATTGCGTATTGCGTCAAGTTCTGGACCTGCATGTGTTGATGTGGTAAAGGTGGAGATTGCAGGGTGGGACAAGTTGCCCGGAGGTGGGACTTGTCTCTGACACTGCATGAAGGTGCTGTGTGTGATACCATAATGAATCACATCAAAGAACAGAACAGAACATAAAAATCTTCAGCCAGCATGCAGGATGACTGCAGTCTGAGAGGGTGTTTCCTTGTATTTTTATTTGACCTGTATTCTCTCTTGCAATAATGGTCTGGTAAGAGACAAAAAGCCTCTCAAGTGCCGTGTCTCACGGGAGACAGAGAGCGGGAACAAAAACAGAATACAGAACATTCTAGAGGGTTTGTAATATTGGCTAAACAACCAGACTATTCCCTATATATGTTTAAAGGAAGAGGGGTAAACTGGAGTGTGTATTAATCTTAACCGAATATGCTGGAAGTGCAGTTATTTGAGTCCATCGGTTATATCAGAGCAAGGATGTTCAAAGTAAGTTACATGAAATATATATTTATTAACATTGCACATGAATTAAATCAATTACAAAGCAAATATGTTACAAAGGGAAGGTTTGAAATCTTATTTACTCCACCATGATAATTGTAAATTGGATAGCAGAGAGAAAGAATAAGAGGTGAGCAAGCAGAAGGTGTAGGAGAAGCCAAAGCTGAGGAGAAGCTCTCAGGAGATCAAGAATCTGGAGAACAGTGCTTAACATTTCCCTTTGTACGCAAGTATTATCTGAAGAACAATCAGACCACATCGTAACCCTTACTTATCAACATACGCCTAACAATGCAACAACAAGTCCCACAATAAGGTGTGAGACACATCAAGCAGAGACTCCTTCCAGCAGCTCTGGTATGACAGGGGGGGCAGGGCTGTCTCAAAGCCTACAACGTGATGGGCAGAACAATAACAAACGCATCCATCACAAACAGGATGATTAGAGACAGGTGGAATATGCGGGACTGGAAGAAACGTTAATTAATGAGTTATAAGCTGTTATATCTTTGTCATCGTGACTTTCCTGAGCAACAAGAGACACAACAACAGGCAAGGGAGAGTCCCTGGCGTGGAAGGTCTCTCTGGAGAGATCCCTCTTGGTCTCGCTGGTCCTCTGAGGTCCACCCAGCTTGAACATCTGTCTCCATGGGTGGTTGTGCGGCCACCCAGACAAGCCTGCGTCCGTCAGGTTACAGTGATAAACGTTCATTGTGCTCCGGCTCCTTTCTTCACTCCCAACAAAGCTGGCTGACACCTGAGCATGGTCGCAGCCGTGACCGTCGGCGATCTACCCTGGTTAGAGGTGCAGGTTCGTAGTGGAAAGAAGATACACTGGGAAGGATGTGTGGAGTGTGTGTGTGTGTGTGTGTGTGTGTGTGTGTGTGTGTGTGTGTGTGTGTGTGTGTGTGTGTGTGTGTGTGTGTGTGTGTGTGTGTGTGTGTGTTAAGCTGCAGTAAAGTGGTGTACAGTAAACTAATCACTTTGGGGTTTCCCCAGGTCCCCCGGGGACACACCGAGCTAACTCCCTGATTCCTCCTCCTGGCATGAAGCACCCTTGGTCTCTAATAATGAACCACAGACTATGCTGAGGTGATCTCCTAGCAGCGCTTCTTTGAGAACATAAGAAGATACATATTGTCTATAGGGACTATTAGAATGAATGCCAGATGGCCAAATTATAAACAGGAAGTTGCAACTGTGGTGATCAGCAAAGTTATGGCAAGGGTTTGAGTGAATGCACAATCACTGAAACAGATGTTGAGCCCTGTCTCTGCCTGCCTCCTGCTGGTCAGATGATGGTACTTCGTTCCCCAACAACCTCAAAGTTGTTCTGTGGACTTCAGAGTACAAATTATTCCACGTACATCGATATCCAATGCGAGACCAGAGAGATCATGGATGCCCTGTATCAGAGAGAGATCGGGGTTAGGACAGAGAATGTGTGACACCTGAGTTTGCCTGCCGAAGCACCGATCGAATTAGCATTCCAATGGGTCGATGACATTAGATGTCATGGGGGCATTTCTCCTTCTTGTTATAAAAGCCGTCTTGTGTGACAGAAGGTACAGGCAAATGTCATTTCAGTCGGTGAAAATGCGATTACAGAAGACGTCAGGTGTGGGTGGTGCATTTTGATAAATACACATTACACGGACAGACAGCTCCACAGTTTGTGTGGACACTCAAGCATGAAAGTATGTGTGCGTGTATGTGTGTATGTGTGTGTGTGCATGTGTGTATGTGTTGGTTTCACCGCTCCCTGAATGCTACTTGTGTTCATCTCACATGACTAACAAATTATTCTTCAAGCTGTAGAATCTAAATGAAGTTTTGAGAGAGAGATTGTAGATTGTTGGAACCTCGGAAGAACTGCTTGGCGTGGAGAACAGGCAGGAAGCATGGACAGAACACCAGATGTCCCCGCTCAAGCTAGAGAAGCCAGGCTTTGAACTCTCCCCCTGGAGAGTGTGTCCCTGCCTCCTCTAAACACACACACCTCCCCACATCCCTGTAGTGTGTGTAACCCCCCAACCCCCCAACACACACACCTCCCCACATCCCTGTAGTGTGTGTAACCCCCAACCCCCCAACACACACACACCTCCCCACATCCCTGTAGTGTGTGTAACCCCAACCCCCCAACACACACACCTCCCCACATCCCTGTAGTGTGTGTAACCCCCCAACACACACACCTCCCCACATCCCTGTAGTGTGTGTAACCCCCCAACACACACACCTCCCCACATCCCTGTAGTGTGTGTAACCCCCCAACACACACACCTCCCCACATCCCTGTAGTGTGTGTAACCCCCAACACACACACCTCCCCACATCCCTGTAGTGTGTGTAACCCCCAACACACACACCTCCCCACATCCCTGTAGTGTGTGTAACCCCCCAACACACACACCTCCCCACATCCCTGTAGTGTGTGTAACCCCCAACACACACACACCTCCCCACATCCCTGTAGTGTGTGTAACCCCCAACACACACACACCTCCCCACATCCCTGTAGTGTGTGTAACCCCCAACCCCCCAACACACACACCTCCTCACGTCTCCCATCTCTGGAGTTCCCCCCACTCACACAAACCTCCTCCATCCCTGGAGAGGGGGCCCCTCACCCCCCAGGAGGGTGACTATCCATGGCCATCAGGAGACTAGACAGGAAGCAGTATTCCTCCAGGAGCAGAGCTCTGGATCCTAGCCACACCAGACTGACAAAAGAGAACACACACACTCACACACTAGGGGGAACAAAGATCGGGCCTGTCTGGAGGGGAAAGAAATAGAGAGAGAGAGATAGAGAGGGACAGAGAGAGAGACAGAGAAGAGAGAGAGAGAGAGAGAGAGAGAGAGAGAGAGAGAGAGAGAGAGAGAGAGAGAGAGAGAGAGAGAGAGAGAGAGAGAGAGAGAGAGAGAGAGAGAGAGAGAGACACACACAAACACACACAGGATGACAGAGTGGCAAAGAGGGAAACCGAGAGCGTGTGTCACTCAGAATGCTGCATGTGCTGCTGGTGTCTCACAGACACCACCACCCAGCCTGACAGGAAGACTGTGGGCTGTGTTGCTGAGTCTGACGTCCCAGCACGGTGTTCTGCTTGACTGGGTTCAGTCTGCTCCACTACTGTGGAAGTGTGTGCGGTCTGTACCTTGCACTCCACTGGAAATGTGTACATGTCATGTCGTCATGAGATTCATGACATTAGACCTAACTAATCCTTGGAATTCACAAGGAAATTGTGTCTATTTAACTTACTGGTGGGTATGGTAGTTTCAGATGAGTCATCTTGAGATTATTGCATAGCATTATTCCACATCCATATTAAGTCTCCCTGCAATGGCTCCATGATGTCGCCAAAAGCTTCAAAACAGAAAATCAAAGGGATGTATTTTTCTTTAGCGAGAATTGTGTTGAAAAGGGTGGAAATGCCTGGAAATCAAACCATAGATTTGAACAGGAAATATGAAGCAAAAAACAACCCTTTTCCCTTTCCTTTTCTCCTGCTTCCTGTGCCTGCTTGCCAGGGCCCACCTCCCTGCAGCCAGCCTTCAGCTTGCTGGGCTAGCACAGTCTCTCCCTGCATGTCTCTCTGGTGGCAGGAAACAAGCCTCTGATTCTTTCTGCTCCCCCTTGTTTGGGAAAGCAGAGGAAGACCTAGCTAGCGTACAGAGCATACTGATGTGTTGGCTTTCATGGCTTACTTTAGTCTTGCATGGGTGGTAAGAGTGGCTGTTTTGTTACATGCTGGGCGTTCTGTCCAAATTTACCACAACAGAAAGTTCTATTGCCCCAGAGTGTCACACACAGTTTAAATGCAAGTCTTGGAGGCTCTTTTATAACTAGATTTTGTGTGTGTGTGTGTGTGTGTGTGTGTGTGTGTGTGTGTGTGTGTGTGTGTGTGTGTGTGTGTGTGTGTGTGTTTGTCTGTGTTTCAGTATGCAGTGTATTTTTGTCTTGTTGAGCGTGCGTTCGCAATAAAGAGCTCCATTCATCCCATTTCAATTCCAACGTTATCAGGGAAATGTGATTTAGATTATAGACTCTGCCTACACTGTACAGAACGTCATTATTTCAAGAAGAGAGCAACCGTGGTTCGATTCAACTTCGAAAGCAAACATTCTAATTTCTTGTTTTTATTCTTACTGGCTTCTCGTGAACTTGCGCGCTCTCTAGTCTATTTTCAACAAGTCTAGAGCCCACCTACATATGGAAATTTGATTGGACCATCACTTGGGTCTCCGAAGTTTGCTTCTCTCTCTCTTTGTGGGAATCCATAGTAGTACGTATATACGTGCAAAATACTTTCAGATAAAAGTGTATAGATACATTTGAATAGCCTACACGCGGACTTTTGTGAACATGTAGACATGGATTTTATAAGACTGCTTGGAACCGTTCTCGCCGTTTTCTTCCATCCAGGATCCGCTTCCCAATTCAATGGTATGTGTTTACCGTCTTCAACTTAACGGCGCGTCTCAGAGAAAGTTACTGCGAGAGGAGTTTTTAGCCTAAGATATCATAATTAGCCTATCTATAAAGACCAATGCAAATATTTGCCCCTCTCTATACTTAAGAATGCGTATCGTGAAAATGTAATTATAGTTGGCCAAATGATTCATCAGTACACTGCTGACTGAAATATTTACTTATTAAGTCAACATTTTTTGTGTACGCAGGGTTACAACGATGGGTGGGTGTGCGTTTTGTGTATTCTCATGTTTTTTCTAAATGTTTTTTTAATACAATTTAGTAATTGCGCTACCGCAGTATTAAAGTGACAGGACTGAACTTGCTGCGTGTCTGCACTTCAGAGGACAACGCTGCAGCCAGCGTTCCTGTCATGTGATGAAGGAGTGGAAACTTCTCTGTCAACAGACCTTCTTGTTCTGAAGCTGAGACTGAGATGAACTGCGTTTCTGTTGCACATCGACATGCAGTATAACTAGACAGATTTAATTGAGTGAATGTTTTGAAATATCTGAATCCCGCTGTGTAAACTTTAGACTAGACAAATCATAAAGAGGCTGAAAATGACAAGTAACAATAAAGATGATGATGATGATGATGAAAAGTCTGACCCCACTAGGAGCAAAGATTAGTACGCTAAATGTTATTGATGGGGTGGATAATAATAAAACTGCTATTGAGTATGATAAAAAGGATGTCGATGATGATGACCTCAACGACATCTCCCACCTCCAGGCCAGAGGATCTGCCGGCGAGGCACGGAACGCCCGTGCTACAAGATCTCGTACTACCAGGACAGCCGGCGCCGTGTGACCTTCGAGGAGGCGCGGCGGGCATGCCTGGGCGACGGCGGCGACCTGCTGAGCATCGAGACGGAGAACGAGCAGCACCTGGTGGAGAGGTTCATCCAGCAGGTGAAGTCTGGAGACGGGGACTTCTGGATCGGGCTGAAGGGGGCTGGGAGAGAGCCACACAGGGCCGCCGTCACCGCCCCGAGATGCTCCTCAGAATACTCCTGGCTGGACGGCAGCAAAGACACCTTCAGGTGCTCAGATTAGCTACTGATCTCAGAGTTGGTATCTGAGGGTCTGGGTGAGCGCACACACAGATTAAGACTAATCCCAGACTAGCTGTTACCGTCTAGGGAGTCAGATGGTTGAGCGGTGAGGGAATCGGGATAGTAATCCGAAGGTTGCCAGTTCGATTCCCGGTCATGCAAACTGACGTTGTGTCCTTGGGCAAGGCACTTCACCCTACTTGCCTCGGGGGAATGTCCCTGTACTTACTGTAAGTCGCTCTGGATAAGAGCGTCTGCTAAATGTAAATGTAAATGTCTAAGGCGGATCAGCATGGAAGGTAGCCTATTATTCTGTTAAGGCATAATGCCATCTGTAGCATTGATCTAATGCTAAGACGCTCCAGAGAACCTTGTCCTTAAAGAATGTTAATCATGAGAACATTGCCGGTGAAAAAACGAATGGAATGAACCTTCGTTTGAAGGATAAGTATTTATGAGTGTTCAGCAGAAGGAATGGGATTCCATGTTTGGAGAATTAGAAGTATGCTAAGAACTAGAGCTAAGAAGGTTGGGCCTGGGGCCAGAGCTGATGAGGTAGGTATGTTGTGCGTAAGGTAAGGTTGCTAGGGACTCGGGTTCAGATATGTGACGGTGGAGAGATAACCAGGCGGGTGTTTGCAGCCGGTTGGATTGCTGCTGAGCAAGCTAGGGTGGGAGATGTTGGAGCCCAGGATGGGCAGCCACAGCTAGGATAGAGTGTGGTTCATACACGTGACTTGGTGGTGCATACAGGTTATTGAGGAGTTTGAAGGGGTTAGTGATACATGGTAGTTGTGGATGGTGAGCTAAGAGGGGTTGTGAGTGGTTAGTTTAAAGGTGGTTGTGGATGGTCGGTATAGATATTTACCCTGTGCCAAACTGTCTCTACTGTTTAGGAACTGGCATTGGGACGCGCCATCCTGTGGCGAGGGGAGGTGTGTGGTCATGTCCCACCAGCATCTTGCCCTGCCAAACCGGGGTGGGCACTTCCTGTTCCGGTGGAATGATGACAACTGCAACTTAAAGAACAACTTTGTCTGCAAATACTCAGAGGGTGAGCTCTGGAACACTCTAGAACTATCCGGGACATTCCGGAACACGCATACAGTCTACCTGGAGACTTCCCTTCAGAATAGCTAATTGTCTGCTCAATTTCAATGGTCTTTTTCTCAGAGAAAATATCGGCGTTCACGGTGGAGGCAAACGCAGCACACACAGGTAAACACTCACCCAGCACCCACCCACACAGGAAATAATAGCCTGTCTCTGTGACCTATGTTTGGGGTGGGTGAGCTATTTTTAAACAGTCCTGGGCATTAGGATTCTTCACAACCGGTCATTTTGTCCCTGGCACTTAACAATTGTTTATGTCTGGGCTACAAAATATCTGGAAACATGTTAACATGTTGGGGTCTGAGGAGGCTGGGAAAGTGCGGCCTCTAATGTTGACTTTAAGTAAAGTCACCCAGAGTGAATCAGGGATGTCCAACCATGATCCTGGAAATATACCCTGCTGTAGGTTTTCCGTCCGTCAACCCCAATTGTAACTAACAATGGTTGACAATTCAGCTTGTCAACCAGCTAACAATAAGAATCTGCTGTGCAAAATTGGGGTTGGAGCCAAAACCTTAAAGATGGCAACACTCCAGGAACAGGGTTGGACTGCCTTGGTTTATATGGACTGACTGACTGACTATAGATTAGATACCATGAAATGATCCGCGACTTCTGAAGTCCCAGTGGGGTTCTGTGTTTAGATCCCCCAAACGCGTCTTTGAGGACGATCATCCTGTCAGCGACGGAGAGAGATGAGACGACCAAAATAGGTCTACCTGAATCATCAGGTAAGACCAAAGGTGCTCTCATTATGTCACAACTCATTTGCCTTTGACAGTTTTTATTTTCAAACACTGAACAAGAACTGGATAGCTTCCACCTCACAGATACCCAGCACATTCGTTCAACACTGGTACGATCACAAGTCGATCATGACAACTTTGAACCAGATCTCAAACACTGCATTGCTGTCGTCAACATTATTATCATCATATCGTATTACAAGCCCCTCTCATAGATTCACACAGTAACATTTGTCTCTGCCGCCCCTGCTCCCAGTGTCTCTGTCAGACAGCAGCCTGTCCTACTTCCTGTTTGGCTCCATCCCCGTCATGCTGCTGATCCTGCTGCTGGCTACAGGCATCTACTGCTACCGACGCTCTGCTGGGAGGTAACCACAGGAGCACTGACCACTGGAATACTGTTGGAACTGTGCACGTGTGTCGAAAGAAGCTTGTCAGTCCTACTAGATCATGCTGCTGCACTTAGCACAGGCACATTTGTATGTCGCTTTCAAGAAAAGGGTATTTTATATTAGTAAATGTAAATGTAGTGGTTACTGATAAAGTGAGCATTTTATACCTTATATTTTTTTATACATATATTATAATGTTTATATTTTTTTTATGGCGACAGTCAAATCTGTGGTGGTTATGAAGTGGGTATGATGGGTGTCCAACATCATGAGTGCAACATCACACAATTTCATGTTAAGCAGGCTCAGATCTGCTTATAGAAGTCAATTTGATGCACTGTAAGAATAGACCAATGAACGCTCCTTCGACACATAGCATAGACATCACCGTCTAGACTCTTTGATTGGCTGTGTGTGCCCATGGCTCTCTACGCATCAGGGTGACCTGACAAAAACAACAGACTTAATCTAAGTCTGGAAACCAGCTCCAGATTGTTTCGTAGTTTCCAGTCTGGCCTGTGTTATATATAACTGTCTACGTGCATGTGTCACGTGTGTCCCGTGCAGGAGGAAGACAGAGACAGGCCGCTTCCCCTGCAGCCCCTCTCCAGAGCAGTGGGTGTCTGCAGACTTGTTGGGGACTTGTCCCCCCTTCCAGGGCCCCTACGCCAGCAGCCCCATCACCAAGCTGCCCCTGGAGGCTCTGAGAGGGGGGGTGGGGGTGGTGGCCAGGATGTCCCACTGCCCGGCCTCTCCGGAGCCTTCGCAGTGGGACGACTACGAGAACGTGCCAAGCCCGGGGACGGAGTGCGGCTTTGTGACCAACGACATCTACGAGACGTGTAGGGGCCGGAGCCAGACAGGCTGGGTGGAGAACGAGATCTACGGATGAACGAGGTCTTATCAGGCCAGACTGGGCTCTGTGGTGAAGGGTTTGTGGTGAACATCCAGACATGCAAATGAAAGGCACGGATGATCCGGAACAGTCTCCATCGGTCTTGACTCTAGACCTCACCCTGCTGTTGTCCAAATGATGTCCCCCCCCTTGCTGTTGCCCCCTCAGTAACATCTGTCAAATCAGATCTGGTAATCCTAGGTCACATGAACACCTGACTGATCCTAACCCTAACCCATGCTGTAGCGTCCCGTCTGCTGGTTGGGTGGGGAGTGTGCAGACGCAGGGGGGTTTGAACTCGGGTCTCCTGCCTTTTTTTCTCGATAGCCTTAACCTGCTAAACTAAACGCTGGGCCTTTATTTTGGGGAGGTAATGCAGGTCTCCAGGCCTTAAGGCCAGATTCCCCCTCATCACAAGAGTGACTAGTTCACTGCACCAGTGTTGTTTCCATAAGGACAAAGAGAGAGGCCCAGCTGGCCTGTCTCACCATGGATGTTCTTTCTGTGTCTGGATGTCCCTGTCACCGTGCCTACAAAGCTGACTGTTTGAGTGTGTGTGTCTGTGTGCATGTGTGTGTGTCTTGTGTGTGCACGTCTGCACGTGTCTGTCTGCGTGTGTGTGTCTGTGTGTTGTCACCCCTGTGTGACGTTTCCTGTGTGGAAGCTGATGTCAGGGAACAGGACAATTCCTACAGAAATTGAGAGACTACCAGCTCTCTCTCTCTCTCCCTTTCTTTCTCTCTCTCGCTTCCCTTTTCTCTACATTTTCTCTCTCTCTCCTTTTACTCTCCTAACTATAATGTTTACTAACTCATCCCTGTTTTTTCTGAGAATATGATTGCTTCAGAATGATTTAGGCCATGGATCTCCTCTCAAACCCAGATCTGAGTGTGTGTCATAGTATTGTCTTCTAGCCTATTCCAGTCCTTGAAAACTAGCTTTAGTTCAGATAAGAAAATATCCAATATGTTGTGTTGCTTCCATAATCAATTCAGGTGGGGCTGTGTGTGTGTGTGTGTGTATGTGTTGTGTGTTTGTACTTGCGATTTGTAAGCTTCTGAGAGTGTGGTGGAAAAGTGTTGCCTCAGGAGGAGAAAGAGGGGCGGAGTGTGTGAGCGTGTTCTTGGAGGATGTTGGGCAGGAAATGCCAAAAGCACATCTGGAACTCCTACATGCAGGAAGTTTGTCCATGACAGAGGAGCAGAAATGAGGCCTAGAGGGTGCTGCCTGGTCTGCATAGGCAAGTTCCACGCACCTACGTGTTACAAACAGGATAGTCAGATTTAATATGAAAACATGTACTTGCAGGACCTGTATATGATCAATATGTCTGTTCTATGGCACGTTGGATGGGTTGCAAATACAGTCAGCTGATGTGAGGCAAAATTACCTGTGTGTTCTCTATCAACTAGTATTTGTTTGCTTTTCCGAAACGGCGACATAAGCTTCTGTGTACGGTAGATGAAGCCAGTGGTTGTTCTCCAACGATGTCTAATAAAGAGAGAATAACTGACGTCATGTTTCTAACTTGTTTCATAACGTTCTTCTTTTCACCAGCAGGTAGCAGTATTTGACTGAATTTACTGGCGTTGACAGAAACTTCTTAGAATCAGGTTCATTCTATTGCAATTATTCCAAACATGTTCCCTCAGGGACATTTTTGCCTAGAGTTCGCATCGTTGCATGAATGCACAAGTTCAACATGTTGAACATATGCATTCTCTAAAATGTACCCCTTTCTCAGACGTATTATCTGTAGGTGAATATGACACATGAATTGTAGTAACATATTCTTTGAATTTCGTTGATTAATCAAGCATGTCAACAAAGATCAGTCAACTATACAGGAAGGAGGAGAGTGAGATTACGAACTTGTGGGGATGTTTCACAAAGTGATTACATTTTTAAATGTTCTTATTCAGTTATGCATCTGACCAGATTCACCACGATTTACGCAATCGTGTCATACATATTCATTTCTCTAGAATAAGCATAATTTAATGATGCCTGGTTGGTGTGCACAAAGCTTTCTCAAATCTCACATCTTCCTGGGCCCAGCTGACACACACACATCTGTCAGCACAATAGTAGAAGCAATTTGCCTGGGTGTGTGAATAGACATGAATAGCACCCGTGTTCCCATACTTCGACTCAAGGGAGACAAAAGCACATACTAAGCACCTGGAGGGACCGAACTTCAAAGTTATCCGTGCACCCGGGGCGGCCGAGCAAACAGATTTCAGAATAGCAATGTTACCGGTTGACGTAAGAGGTGGGTCCGGTCGCTATGGAAACCAATTGGCACTGAAGTGTGGAACGGCTTCGGAGGCCCGCCCCCTGTACAAATACCCCCATCGGCTCTGACGTCAATACACGTCAACCACAGAACACGATGCCTCCTGCTAGTCAACTCTTGTACTCCAGCTAATACAGGCAGCTAGCCTTAGCTGAAATATTATAGCTCTATTGTATTGGACACTGTGGATTGACAGCCCGAGGCAAAAGTAAATGTAGCTAACATACGTTACTGCTTGGTCTAGGGGGTCTGGAAAGGGCCGTCAACGCCAAGCTGGCCGGGCGACTAAGAATTCAACTTTTGTCTATTTTTGATAGACACATTTCAGCGGGCAATTTGTTTTCTGTTCCTTGTCATCTGTAGCAGGACTCAAGTGGCGAGTCTGTTGGCTGGTTGTTGAGCTACCTCCTCCTCTTCCCCGAGCCCCTCCAGAACAGCATGGTCATGGCTGACACTCTCCAAAAACCGAGTCCGGTCCGGGGTCCTGTCCGCGTGGGCTTCTATGATATCGAACGCACCTTAGGAAAGGGAAATTTCGCGGTCGTGAAGCTTGCCAGGCACCGTATTACCAAGACAGAGGTGGGTGTCATTCTTGCAACGCCAAAAGTGTGACTATTTAACCTTTTTACATGTTGTCCATTCTCGTCAGTTTCACATCATCTAAACTAAAGTCAGCAAATCTGCACCAGTGGTTCCTTATTATTGCAACTACTGGTTGCTAGCTAGCTGCAATCTACATTGCAAGAGTTAGTTAGCCAGATAACTTGATCTCAATTCATACTGGTTAAGTAGAATAGGTTGTCAACCTACAGTGTATAGCCGATTCAACTATTCGTGCACTTGGGAGTCAAGCATTAAAAACTATGACAGCGCTGCCTGTGTAAGATGAACACGTTGTGTAAGGTGTAACACACGTTATCCTAAACTTGGCTCTTAACTATGGATTGAGACAGCCAAGCAGCCCCTGGGACTTGTGTACTGTAAACAAGCTAGTTAACTTGTAAATACGGTGCTGGCTATCTGGGTTTGGTTGGGACAGGCGAAAGACTAGGTGTATGTGTAGTATTCTGTGGATCTATTGTGATTGGGGGGGGGGGGGGGGGGGGGGAAAGCACCTTGTTCTGAAGGGTGTGGGTACTAACGGCAATCTAACGTCTTGTACCCTGCAGCCTTTAAGCAGACCTCTTCTCATGTTTAGGTCTTACCAACAGCCATGATTAGCGATTTGCCATGTATTCACACGGCGGTGTTGTAAGTGTATAATTAGTGAACGGCGAGGCTTGTATAACTTTATTTAACTGAAAGGGTCTACTTTTTAAATGTTTTTTAAACTACATGGAATCTAAGATAACTAGACTAAGCCTAAACGTGCACCTACGCCTGCTTGAGTTACTAAAAACATATTCTTGTCTCGTTCATTTTGTTCAATGGGTTAAAAGTTCCTATAGGATAGAGTCAAGGACTAACCTTAAAACCTATCCCTCTGTCAATTTACCACCGCCATTAACACACTGAGCTTTAGTGTGGCTCAGCACATACCCTAGGCATGCTTGGGATCCTAGGCACCCTTGTGAGTCATTCTAACGAGATGGGCTCAGTGAATGGCAGGTCTGTCTCTGGTCTGTCGAGCAGACCAGTACTAGCTTGTGTCTGGAGAATGACCCGAAAACATCATCCCGGTACCAGCCAGTTCCTTGACACTGGTTGTGATGACACTTGTCATGGTCAGGCTTTCCTCAGTACCAGCTGTGTGTCTCTGATTGTCTGTGTGTCTTTGCGTGTGCTTGTGTGTGTGTTTGTGTAAGTGTAGTTCAGTGGTGTCCAAATCGAAAGCCTCCTTGTAACCGAGAATCTTAGTTGTAAGGTACTAATACGTTTCACTGAAATAGCTTTTTCTGTCCACATGTCCTCTCTCTGTTAAAAGTATAAAGTGGCCCAGTGTCTTGGCTGATAAGCGGAAAGTCATTGTGTGGTCAGGTCAGTCCTGCCACACCACAGCCAGCTAGACCTATGGGGGTCACTGAGCATAGTTGATGAACGCCACGTCAGTAACCGGTGGTGTAGTGTACGGGACGTGAGTGAACGTCAAATGTCCACAAGGATTTCCCGGGCGCCCATGATATCATGAGCAGTGATACAGCGATGATACATTTACAGTACACCCACTATTTCATGCTGGACTACACCACTGACCAGAACCTGACATTTGATACAATCTGGCTTACGCAACAACATGCATTGCCCTCGTCTTCATGTGTGCTGGTTTTCAAAGCTTGTCGAAGGATGTGGGTTAGGACAGAAGGGTCTGAAACCCTAAAATGTCCTCGGCATTGTCATCAGCTGCTGTCCTTCGACGTCACCCCACATTGGTCCAGCAGACATCCAGACACCTCATCCTCAGTGGCCTGGGGTTGTCCACGAACGCCCTGTACCAGCGGGCCTCTCCTCACATGACCTTGCAGTCACTCCACACTGCACCTTGAGAAAGTGTGTATGTGTGTGTGTCGGGTTCCTCTATTCCGTGGCGTGTGTGTGTGTGTCATGTTTCACAGTCCTGTGCGTAGTGTGTGTGTGACGCGTTTGTCAGACCCGTGTTTGTACATGCATTCCTATTTTTACATGCGTGTTTGTCGTGTGTCTATGCGTGTACCCTCTTCTGCTGATGAGAGGAGTGTTAGTGTTGTGGATCTCAGTAATCAGACATGGAGTTAGCTCAGCTCAGATTAGAGTGGCATGATTACAGGGAGAGAGGGGGCACAGTGGCCTCTCTTCTTCCCCATTCTCTCTTTCTCTCTCGGTTTTTCTCTCTCTCTCTTATTTGTTTCATCTCTTTCTTTTGCTGTCGCTCTTGCACTCATTGTTTAGCCTTCTGGGTCTCTCTGTCTCCCCCTCTTTCTCCCCCCCTGTCTCCCCCCTCTCTCCCTCTGTCTCCACTTGGCTCACAGACAGTTGTGAACTATTCAAGTCCAAGTGATGAAATGTTGTTTGTGAAACTGGGTTATGCAGTGATCAGACCTTGTTAGTCAACGCCAAAGAGCTTGAATTGGATTGCCAGTTGTGGTCTTCAGTTTCTGTTGTTTTTCTCCTCAGCAAACATTGGTTCAAACAGCCGGTTGTCATCTTCTCATACAAACACCAGCGATATTTGTTTTACACATAGGACAGCTGACAGGCTCAAGACTGGAGGCTGGCTATTGTGAACGCTACCAGACACGCACATAGACAAACTTGAAAATGACATGACAAAGTATTTAGTGCTGTGATGTCAGCTGGAGCCTAATCGTGTGCTTGGTGTCCTCTTAAGGTGGCCATCAAGATCATAGATAAAACCCAGCTGGACGCAGTGAATCTGGAGAAGATCTACAGGGAGGTCCAGATCATGAAGATGTTGGACCACCCTCACATTATTAAGCTGTACCAGGTAAGCAGAATCTGAGAACTCCTCTTAGGTTAACTTGGGTGTCAGTTGGCTGAGCGGTGAGGGAGTCGGGCTAGTAATCCGAAGGTTGCCAGTTCGATTCCCGGTCATGCCAACTGACGTTGTGTCCTTGGGCAAGGCACTTCACCCTACTTGCCTCGGGGGGATGTCCCTGTACTTACTGTAAGTCGCTCTGGATAAGAGCGTCTGCTAAATGACTAAATGTAAATGTAACTTGCATGGTTCTAGAAACCATCTGTGAACTGGCTTGTGAGGTCTAGAACTAGGCTGACTTCAACAGTTTCACCATTCAGTGTTGATTGTCATAACCTTGTTTCTTCCAATGTCAGACTCTGGTTAGTAAATACCTTGGCTGCAGGCTGTCGTCATAGTGCCACCAGACCTTCATGGATATCAGCTCCTAGTTAATATCTAACTAACATTGCTTTCTGCTGACCTGGCAGGTAGTCTGCCAAGGTGCTAGATTACTTGTATTGCGTAGCCTAGAATGGTTTGGGTCAGACCAACGGCACTCACAATATACGTTCGTAGAATGTTTTGTCAGCTGAACACTCAGTTCAATCCCAGACTCCTCGTCCCACCTAGTAGACGTCTGCTGTGGACCTTCATGCTACATAGTGACAATGTTCACTGATGATATTTGACATTTTATTTGTTGGACCTGGTGGGGAAAAAACAAGCGTCCAACGTCCATGAATTGGCCTGGGAACTTCCCCAAAACTCCTAGCATGAGCTCTGAACCGTCAGACCAGTCCAGGTCCTATTGGCTTGTTTAGGGGGAGTTAGATGAGCGGTTGGGTATTATTACACAACTCTGGCTGCATTCCAGACTGTGCTGTGTTGTCACGGAGCAGAGTGTCATTATTTCCAATGGCCCGTCCAATCAAACACCATGGGTCAATTAGTCACTTCCTCTCCATGCTCATAAAGAGAGCGGGCCTCCACGGGGCTCTCACTTGTCATCACTCATCCCCAGTCACCCTGAACCATCACTCCCCTCCAGGCCCCCCCAACACTCCCCTCCAGCCCCCCCAACACTCCCCTCCAGCCCCCCCAACACTCCCCTCCAGCCCCCCCCATCACTCCCCTCCAGCCCCCCCAACACTCCCCTCCAGCCCCCCCCCATCACTCCCCTCCAGCCCCCCCCCATCACTCCCCTCCAGCCCCCCCAACACTCCCCTCCAGCCCCCCCAACACTCCCCTCCAGCCCCCCCAACACTCCCCTCCAGCCCCCCCAACACTCCCCTCCAGCCCCCCCCATCACTCCCCTCCAGCCCCCCCCAACACTCCCCTCCAGCCCCCCCAACACTCCCCTCCAGCCCCCCCAACACTCCCCTCCAGCCCCCCCCCCAACACTCCCCTCCAGCCCCCCCCAACACTCCCCTCTCAGCCCCCCCAACACTCCCCTCCAGCCCCCCCCAACACTCCCCTCCAGCCCCCCCAACACTCCCCTCCAGCCCCCCCAACACTCCCCTCCAGCCCCCCCAACACTCCCCTCCAGCCCCCCCCAACACTCCCCTCCAGCCCCCCCAACACTCCCCTCTCAGCCCCCCCAACACTCCCCTCCAGCCCCCCCCAACACTCCCCTCCAGCCCCCCCAACACTCCCCTCCAGCCCCCCCAACACTCCCCTCCAGCCTCCCAACACTCCCCTCCAGCCTCCCAAAACTCCCCTCCAGCCCCCCCAACACTCCCCTCCAGCCCCCCAACACTCCCCCTCCATCCCCCCCAACACTCTCTTCCCCCTGGTAGCTAACTCTCACTTTTTTAACCATCTTTCACTCATTGGCCTCACCCCCTAGCCCTCATCACCTACCATCCCCAGCATTCACTCTCTCTCAAAACTGCTCCCCTTTTATCTCTCTCAGACCTCCTAATTGCCCCCCCCCCCCCCTTCCTGACACCTCTCCATACACCACACATACGGTGGGGCTTCTCGCCCTATGGAGACAGGACCAAACTCCACATTCCAGCCAACCAGGCATATCACCATGAAATAACCAGTGTGGTATTTCAAAGTGTGAATGTGTGTGATTCATCCTTCTCTCTCTCTCTCTCTCTCTCTCTCTCTCTCTCTCTCTCTCTCTCTCTCTCTCTCTCTCTCTCTCTCTCTCTCTCTCTCTCTCTCTCTCTCTCTCTCTCTCTCTCTCTCTCTCTCTCTCTCTCTCTCTCTCTCTCTCTCTCTCTCTCTCTCTCTCTCTCTCTCTCTCTCTCTCTCTCTCTTTCTTCTCGGCCTCCGCTTTTAGCTCTATTCATCTCTGCTCTGGCTGTGTCTATATCTGGTGTCCTCCCACATACGGCTGGCTGTGTGTCAGGGCTGCCAGCACAAGGGCCATTCAGTATCAGACACAGAGAGGACCCCCATCCCACCGGCCCTCCAATCTCTCCCAGTTATGTCTTTCAGACATGTGGAGTGGATCAGGCCTGTGTGTTTTAATATAGAGGCACAACTGTGTGATTCAGCCTTGGGAGGTGGTTGGGAGTGTATGAATAAACTTGTCACATAACTACTGTTCTCTCTAATGGTGTGGTTCCTGTGGGCTGTTATCCCCCGCCCCCTCCCAATCCCCCCCATCTGCTAGGGGTCATGTGATACAGTAGCACCAGGAAGTGTCTCAATGCAGTTATCTGATGACCGTCCATTGCAGCCCCAGTAAGGTCAAAGCAAGGTCTTATCTGTTTACTCTGCTGTATATTCCCTCCCTCCCCCTCTCCTCCCTCTCTCCTTCTCCTAAAGGTGATGGAGACTAAGAACATGCTCTACCTTGTGACGGAGTACGCCAAGAACGGAGAGATCTTCGGTGAGTGACGCATTCTGGGTCAGATCACATGACTCATATCACGTGACATATCGCATGACATCACCGACGGTTACACCTCATCAAGAGAGCTCTGAGGTGACTTTGAGACTGACAGGAGTCCTCCACAGAAACACGAACACGTCTCATCTCACCTGGGACCGAGCACTCAGGCCTTAAAACCCTCAAAATAACCAGGGCCGCTACTGTGGCTAATTGGCCAAAGCCAATCTTCATAGAGATCATGAAGGTCTGAAATTATATTACCCAATGGACCAGGACATAACAACATGACGAATTTGAAGGCTGCTAAAATTCAGTTTTTGCCTTGGCCCAACACTTGTTTGGATGTGAAGTAGCAGGCCAGAAGGCTAGATGGTGAACATGCATGTTGCTTTGTGATCTAGGCCAAGTAAATGTTTGTATTCAGAGGGGGCCATGTGTCTGGGCCGACAGCTTTGTTTACACGCTCACTGCACAGGCGCTCTCTGATGATGTCACAGATGGCAGGGGTTTGCCTGGGCATGGCCAGGGCTCAGCCATGTGGTAGAAGAGGGCTGTCTACCAGGGCCTGGTCATTACAGGCAGTCACTTGCTTTATGGATGCTCGAACCATAGCTAATTTAGCTAGTTTTGAACACATTTTTGTATTGTGAGCTTTGTGTGCCAGTCCCCCCCCAAGAGGTCCTGACCAATTGGGTACATTCAGGCCAGTTTCAAACCCAGCTTCCCTGGCTTGGAAGTGTTGAAGTAAGTCTCTGGCATTGGCACTAGGACGACACACGATGAGCCCAGAGAGACTTAAACAGGAGGTTATCTAGATCTGCTCCCAGAGACACGAGGTGCAAGCACACGCCAGCCAGACGCACCCGCCCAGCCCCCCAGCAGCCATCTTGGTTTACATACGACAGGTTTCTGTTCCCCAGGTCAGGGGGAGATGGTGCCGAAGGTCTGATTTAAACAACATGAGGGATTTAGGTTATTAGTTACTGGTGGGTGGACGGTTTTGTGTGTGTGTGTGTGTGTGTGTGTTAATGCCTCCTTCAGAGTGTGTGTGTGTGTGTGCGGGCAGGCATGCGTGCACAGCTCCCTCCCTGCCGCCCTCTTGTTGTGGCCCAGTCTGAGATGACAGACATAGATGGTCACTGGATATGCAGCACGTGACAAGCAGGAGCTAAGAGACCCCAGCGTTAGCTCCCGACTCCAGGGTACATCGGGCTAGTAATCTGAAGGTTGCCAGTTCGATTCCCAGCTGTGTCAATTGACGTTGTGTCCTTGGGCAAGGCACTTCACCCTAGTTTCCTCGGGGGAATGTCCCTGTACTTACTGTAAGTCGCTCTGGATAAGAGCGTCTGCTAAATGACTAAATGTAAATGTAAATGTCCTGGTGCAGGATAATAACCCCCCCTCGTCATTGGTTCGCGGTCGCTACTACAATCCATAGATCACCTGACAGATCATCTCTATGGGGATATGGCATTATGAAACCGTGTTCTGGTTTGTGCTCTCTAAGTACTTGATTGTGCAATATTTGTTACGCAAGGATTTAGAATGTTATCGTCGTCATAGTGAACACCATATCACTAGAGTGGGCTCTTGCTTGAAAAGGGTAAACATACCAGTTCCTATTCTCCATAAACAGCCTATAGCAAAACTTGTGGTTGTCCTTGTTTATGAGCTGTGTATGATAGCATGAGGGTCAGGATGGAGTGTGTAAGAAAATTTGCTATTTTTGCTTGCAAATTGCAAACAGTTTGCATTGCAGCAGCCTATAGGATCAGACCTGTAGACCTGCAGCAGCCTGTAGGATCAGACCTGTAGACCTGCAGCAGGACCTGCAGGTAGGATCAGACCTGTAGACCTACAGCAGCCTATAGGATCAGACCTGTAGACCTGAAGCAGCCTATAGGATCAGACCTGTAGACCTGCAGCAGCCTGTAGGATAAGACATGTAGACCTGCAACAGCCTATAGGATCAAACCTGTAGACCTGCAGCAGCCTGTAGGATAAGACCTGTAGACCTGCAACAGCCTATAGGATCAGACTTGTGCCTGTCAGTTTCAGTCTCTGCCTGTCTGTCTCTCTGCCTGTCTCTCTCTGCCTGCCTTTCTGTCTCTCTGCCTGCCTGTCTGTCTCTGCCTGCCTGTCTGTCGCTCTGCTTGCCTGCCTGTCTGTCTCTCTGCCTGCCTGTCTACTTGCCTGTCTGTCTCAGCATCAGTGGCCGCTGCAGGCCAGATCAGACCTGGAAACTGGGTCAAGCTCAAATAAGGAGGATCCACTGAGCCCCAGCAGGAGAGGGAGGGAAGGAAGGCGGCGTCGGGAGAGAGTGAAGGAGCAGAGGACGGAGATTTCAAATGTTGTCAGGAGGGGGGAAATGTAGGGCATGCATATTTAAGAAAGCTAAGCTGAAGAGAGATGGAGGGAGAGAGAGAAGGGAGAGGAAGCGACAAGAGAGGGCTGAAGGTGGAGAGGGCAGGAACAGAACTTCATCTCTCTGGCCTGTCCTCCTCAGAGACAGGGTGGACAATACTAATTGTGATGTGTGCACACACACACAAAAAACAAACAGATATGTCCATTTTATTGAGGTCTTTGTGTTGTCTACTCAGCCGGTGTACAGCGTGTGCGAGTCTTTCAGGGTGGCTTCTATAGGAATGCCTGTTTATCTGATCTCTTGTCTCGTCTGTCTTGTTAATAGCTCTGGAGGTTTTGGTGATGGGAGGGACGGGTGGAGGTAGTGGCATGTACCCCTGCTACCGTACCACCTGTAATAGACATACAGCAGAATGTACCCCTGCTACCGTACCACCTGTAATAGACATACAGCAGAATGTACCCTTGCTACTGTACCACCTGTAATAGACATACAGCAGAATGTACCCCTGCTACCGTACCACCTGTAATAGACATACAGCAGAATGTACCCCTGCTACCGTACCACCTGTAATAGACATACAGCAGAATGTACCCCTGCTACCGTACCACCTGTAATAGACCTGTACCTGTAGGACTAAGTCAGCCTGGGGAGCAGACTGCATCTGCCGCCAGGCTACTGCGTGGATTCTCACACCCCCACACCCCTCTCCCACAATGCAACAGGACACCCGGCCTGGCTCCTTGACCCTGCTGACATTGAGTGTGTGTGTGTTTGACGTTTCTCTGTCATTCTGAGCTCGCTCTCCTTGTCGCTGCCCTGAAAGGATCTGCTTATCCAAACAGAGAGATTTCTGTGCAGGATGTTTGTGAGTGCACGTGCGTCTGTGTGTACATTAGCCGAACAAGCAAACAGGCATCCTTGTTCCAAAGTCCAACCATCTGCTCTGCCAAGGAATGGGCACCACGGGTCATGAGGCCACAGCACTGGGGGGATGTGTGCGTGTGTGTCTGTGATGTTTCTATGAGTCCTGTCCTAAGTGAGTGTGTGTGTGTGTGTCCATGTGTGTCTGTGATGTTTCTATGAGTCCTGTCCTAAGTGAGTGTGTGTGTGTGTGTCCATGTGTGTCTGTGATGTTTCTATGAGTCCTGTCCTAAGTGAGTGCGTGTGTGCGCGTGCGTGGCGAGGGCACATGTTGAGCAGAGCGGGGCTGTTGTTGCGACCCCCAGTCTTCAGACCGCCCTGTCACATTCCCTCACCTGCTGTGTTTGTGATTAGCGCCGCAGCATGAAGACCTGGCTGCGCTGAGGGACACGCAGACGGAATGTTTCACCTTCACTCCAATCAGCCTCACAGAAGTTAAACATCCATCAGATCCTCCCCTTGCTCTCTCTTTCACTGTTTCTGTCTCTTTCCTTCCTTCTGTCTCGCTCACCGCCCCCTTTGTTTTCTCTTTTACTCCCCCAATCTCTCTTTCTCATGTTGTCTCTCTTTCACTCCCCCCCACTCTTTCTTAATCTGTTTTCCACTCGTTCTCTCTCTCTCTCCCCCCCCCCCCCCCCACCCTGTCATGACTACCCGGGCATCATGAGGCTGGCATGCTGGTATGGAGAGGGTGTGCTCAGGTAATCGTCAGGCCTAGTGTAGTGCTGCCCTGGGGTTCTGTATTGCTCCACTTTAACGTTTGAGCCTTTTCTTGGTTGGGGGGGATTGTTCCGTTTGTTGATCCCAGGCTGTTGACGTGTGCAGCAGGATAATCTCTAGATCTGTAACATGCGTGTAGAGGCCTGTCTGTGCGTGGCTGTGAGGAAGCAACGTGATGTTCTCCTCACGGCCTCAGCACGTCCTGGAACTGACGAGTTTCCTGGTAGCCAGGCGAAACTCTGTCCTCTGATTGCGGGCTGTCTGAAGTGGTTCAAGGAGTTAAGACGGGTGAATTGTTTGTTTGTCTTAAACAGCCGTGGTTACCGTCTCTCTCTCTCCCTTTCTTACTCTGTCTGTATCTCTCTTTGTCTCTCTCTCATTCCCCATGTGTTGTAGAGTATGTATGAGATTTTAAGGTGAAAACTTGTGTTTGTGTGTGGCACAGGTTGTGTGTGTTGTCAACAGTAGGCTGTGTTCCAGCCCAGTCTGAGTGTGGACAGAAGGATTCAGCTTACGCATTTGTTTGGATCAACTATTTCCAGTAAAATGACCAGGATGTAATAAAAGGAATACATTTCTCCCTCTCTTCTCTGAAGCTGTTATTGATATAAGCTGGGCTGTTCTTAGAAACACCCTCAGGCTATGATGACCAGACTCTAGAGGTGACCCCTCACTCACTCCTCACACACACACACAGCCAGATGCATACCACCTGTGTGGATGTCAAGACTTTAAAGTAATAAAGCTAACTGACACTACCTCTTTTTGTCTCCTGTCTCTTACTCCTACCCCCCCTTCTCTCTCCAGACTACCTGGCCAAGCATGGTCGTCTGAGTGAGTTGGAGTCCAGGAGGAAGTTCTGGCAGATTCTGTCAGCAGTGGAGTACTGTCACAACAGGAACATCGTCCACCGTGACCTGAAGGCTGAGAACCTGCTGCTAGACGGACACATGAACCTCAAGATAGCAGGTGGGTGCACTACCACACTAGTACACTAGCATACGACAGAGAACACAGGAACATCAAGATAGCAGGTTGATCCTTTGCCCCATTCCCTGATCTCCCTGAGATGGCCTCACACGCACACACACACACACACACACACACACACACACACACACACACACACACACACACACACACACACAGCACTTCACTGCAACACAGCTGCAGCTCATGTGTCTGTTGTGAGCCACCTTTGGGGATCCTTATAATGAGGATGGTGATGAAGAGTTTGAGGTAGAAGATGACTCTTCCTGACCCATGTCCAGTTCTCCCTCTTCATAAGATCTGTCCTGATAGGTCTGTCGGAAGTTCTGCTGACCATTGGCCAGTCAAAGAAAGGTCACCGTTGTGTGTGTGTATGTGTGTGTCAGGGGGTGTTGCCTTTTATGTTTATACTTCAAAGAGCCCCTTAATGCCTGCTAGTGCTGACAGAGAGAGAGGAGGAAGGAAGAAGGGAGGGAGGGAGGTAGGGAGGAAGATATGTAGAGCGTAGGCCAGTGGAGGAAATGGTATGGTGAAATGGAGGGACTGAAGTGGAGGAGAAAGAGAGGGAACGAGGGAGTAAAACAAGGGGAAAGGAGAGAGTGAGTGAGAGAGGGGGGGGGGGGAGGGAGGGGGGAGGGGATCAAAGTAGAAGGGATAGCTTGAGAGGACATCATGTTCCAAGTTCCAACCAGATCTGTGTGCTCATCACACCTGCTTATCAACAACCTCCTGGTAACTGCTAGGGGTGTGTGTGTGTTAGTGTTAATGACACTTAACTGGACTCAACAAAAACAGATGATAGAAAGTGTTGTCTTATCCCCTGCCTGGTGCTACTATTAGGCTACAGTAGACTGCTACTGGCTTGGCTGTTTATCAGCACGCACGCACACACTACACACCCCTGCCCCCCCCCCTCCCTCTCTGCCTGCCTGCAGCGCTGGGTGTTGACGTCAGTCACTCAGTATTCAGCACATGAAATGGGTCAACCCATGTGATAAACCTCCTCTCCTCCCTCCCTCTCCTCTTCCCTCCCTTGTTCTCTCCACCTTCTCCTCTCCTCTAGTTATCTCCTCTACTCTCCCCTCTTCTCCTCTGCTTTCCTTCACCTATCTTCTCTCCTGTTTCCCCTCTCCTTCTCTTGTTCTCCTCCCTGATCATCTCACTACATCAGATCTGAGAGCGAGCACTAGCCGTGCGGTGTGTTGCTACAGAGCACTCTGGCCCCCGTCCAGCTGCAGTGTCACCCCAGCTTATCTCTGGTTAGAGCTGACTCTTCCTCCGCATTCTAGAGCTGCTGTTCTAGAACCTGCGTTGGAATCTCTCTGACCCTGCTTCGTGTGAAGTGTTTTAAAATCGAGAATCTTTCTGACCCTGCTTTGTTCTAGAAGCTAGGACGTTCCTGACCCTATTTAATGTGTTCTAGCTCTGATAATAGGCTCCACATCAGTGAGTCAGAGGAACCTTTGATCAGCTACAACGTGGCCGGTAGCCTGTCTTCTGAGGGGGGCTAGCTGTACTATAGGACATTACTGCTGGACTGTCTCTGGCTAGCCAAGATTGTGTGTGTGTTTGACAGAGAGAATGAGAGTGTGTGTGTGTGTTATGCTTGCACCTCTGAGTCCTGCTGACCTCCCCCTGTTATGTAAGCTCTTTTTAATCAGTATTATTTGTTTGGTTGGTAATACCTTTTTCCTTGCTTTTTATATAACATTCATCATTTTGCAACATCAAAACAAGGCAAGAGAGAAAGGGGTAAGGAGGGGTGTGGGGGGAGTAGGGGTGGGGGGTACGGATGAGGGGTGGAGGGGGGCGATGAGGGAGAGGGGAAGGTTGTTTGATTCAGGGCTCTCGTGTAGTCCTCATGTCTTCACATAATGAAGCCATCCCCCTGCTGAAGCTCACCCTGGTGTCAACTGTACAACACACATACCCAGGAGACATGACACACACAGCACAGGGCGGGGAGGGGGCGGGGGCAGAGAAGGAAAGAGAGGGGAGAGAGAAGGACAGGAAGGGGAGAGGGATAGGGGGTGAGAACAACTGCCCCTGCATCTTGGCCTCCTTCAGGCATGGCTGCGGCTCCAGTGGCATCTGCTAGGAGCAGCAACACCACCTCCCCAACACCCCCCTGTCCAGGGGGGGCCAATCAAAACGCAGAGTCCAACCATGACTTCATCCTACCAGTCTCCTGGGAAGTGACCTCACATACAAGCCCTGCCCCCTGTCCTCAGCGTTCAGGAATGTGGATTGCATATCGCACCGTTATACAAACCTCAGCCCAGGCTGGCCCGTAGCGTACTTCTCGAACAAAGGGTTATCTTAGCGTTAGCTTAGCGTGGCGCTCCACCAGGGGGGACCGGTGCAGCTGCATTCTGTGGGGGGGACATGAAGTTTGTGGCGTAGGATGTGAAGAGAAAAGTGGAAGTGCAGTCTCTCTAGAGTGACATCAACCCTTCCCTTTCCTCTCCCTGCGTGGATCTGAAACGCCACATCAACCCCCTCCTGTCCTGTTTCCTCGAGTCTCGAGGCGGGATATCTCAAATCCACTCTGTGTATTTGTGTCTCCCTTTTTTACGCTCTGCGACGTCGGAAAGGGGTTTACACAGCATGCCACAGATTAGCACCTATAACCAACATCAACCCCCAGAGGAGGACCAGGTGGAAAGGTAAAGGTGAAGGCTGTAAGACAGCATGTCTAACCCTTCCCTGTCCTGTGTGTAGATTTTGGCTTTGGGAACTTCTTCCAGCCCGGGGAGCCTCTGTCCACGTGGTGCGGCAGCCCCCCCTACGCCGCCCCAGAGGTCTTCGAGGGCCAGCAGTATGAGGGCCCACAACTGGACATCTGGGTAGGTGGAGGGAGGGATCAATGGGAGGAATACTTGCAGGGTGATGGATGGATGGGAGAAATAGGTGGATGGAGGGTGGGAGGGATGGACGGACGGAGCGGTTGATATGGATCGAGGGATCAAGGAAGGGAGGGATGGAAAGAATTAATGTGTGGGGGGGGATTAAATCCAGGTAGGTTGAAGGGTGGATAGAGGAATAGGGCGAGGTGGAGAGAAATATATATATTAGGGGTGGGCATAGATACATTTTTTAAATCTAGATTAATCTCACTGTCATTTTGGCGTTAATCTAGATTAAAATGGCTCATTTGAATTCCGCCGAAGGCATTCAGAATATGTGTGCTACCCAAATAATGACTAAAAGTAAGTCTTTGAGAACGGATTTCTCAAGCCAGGTGGTGCATTAGACCAGGAGCTCATCTCCTGTTTCCAAAATGCATCACAAACTGCTTGAGAAAGCTGTTCTACTATGATAATTGATGATGAAAATAAATTATGTTCAATAAGATGTACTTGTGTTTATTAACTGTTTATTAGATTAGTTAGCTTGGCTGATAGAGCTGTGCTGACGGGCTTGCCTCGGTTGCACTCAAACATCGTAGTTTGACGACGACTCTTACCCTGCGCTACATCAGTGCTTGGCCCGGCATCTTCCGCATTAGCCAAGGGATGCTTTGGTGGTATTTGAGACTGGAAGAACTCCTACAGTAAACTAATTCTGAATAGCACAAGGACTGGAAGAACTCCTACAGTAAACTAATTCTGAATAGCACAAGGTGCAAACAACCTTAGTCTTGTCGAGGTTTCCATTGGGAAGCTTCTTAAAAATACATTTTCAAACCAGGCGGCTTCATAGCTGCATCCATGTTAGCACATCACGTTTGATGTGATAATTTCATACACAAGGCATACACACAGGTTCGAAGACTCGTTCTCACCCCCTACAGTGCAATTCGGCTAGGTATACATCCGCGCTAAAATATCAAGGTGAAAGTCATTATAGCTTGCGTAGTTATAGACCCAGCTCCCAACCCAACTTTGAGAATAGATTAACGGCAATATTTTTTTTATTGACCGATAAGAGTCTCACGTTAACGCTGCACGTTAACGCCGATAACGGCCCAGCACTAATATATATATATATATATATATATTATTTTTTTTAAGAAACCAATCAGGTTACAGATGATATTTAAGATGGCTCACATGTGTGAACCCTGTCCCTAATGGAGTGTTAACCAATCATTGACCAGCCAGTCACCTGTGGTTGCCTGGGGTTAATGTAGGACGGCCAGGGTCATAAAGTAGACAGCCTTTGCTCCTGTGCTAAATTTCCCCAAGGTCTTAAGGATATACCAGGGGGGGGAGGATGTCAACCATGTTTACAGCCCTGCTCCTTGTGGACCAGGACCACGTAGCTGACAGGCTGCTATCTGATTCTTCTCTGGAGTCAGGATCACCTGAGGTCTGGTCTTTCTCCAGGATTTAGGGCCTAGAACCTGGACTATCTTCAGGGTCGGGGCCTAGACTTTATCTCTACGGTTAGGGCCTAAATTCTGAGAGATCTACATACCTCTGTCCTACAGTAGATTACTATGTAATCAATCTGGCTTTGTGATGTAGTGATTTTTTCCAGGCTCCTCCCGTAACCTGTATGTGATGTGGTGTGTGTGTTCCTTCTGCAGAGCATGGGCGTAGTCCTCTATGTGCTGGTGTGCGGTGCACTGCCCTTCGACGGGCCCACTCTGCCTGTGCTGCGCCAACGGGTCCTGGAGGGAAGGTTCCGGATCCCCTACTTCATGACTGAAGGTGAGAGAGAGGGGGGAAGGAGGGGAAGAATGGACTGAGAGGAGGGGGGAAGAAGGAGAGGGAGGAGGAGAGGGAGAGAGGAGGGGGGGGGGGAGGAGGAGAGGGAAGAAGGAGAGATTGGGGGAGAATCTGTTTTTGGTGCGAGTGAGTCAGTGAGAACGTCGTCTTGAGAGGAAGAGTGTGCTTGAGATGGGCTCCAGAACTCCAGCTAGAGCCACTTTACGTAACCTGGGGCAGAGCCAACACATTCCTCACTCAGCAAGTCAGCTATCCAACCAGCCAGCCAGCCAGCTATCCAGCCAGTCAGTCAGCTATTCAGCTATCCAACCAACCAGCTAGTCAGCTATTCAACCTGTCAGCCAACCAGTTAGCCAATTTGCCAGCCAGCCAGCTACTCAGCCCTCCCAGTCAGTCATCCATCCAGCCAGCCAGTCAGCCTACACATGCTTCCAGTAATGTAGGCTGGTGTTCTGCAGGTCTGCAGGTCTGGTGTTCTCAGCAGGGACAGTGGGCCATGTAGGGGTCAACAGGCTTTGTTCAGGACCTTGAAACAATTTACACCGTACTTTAGACCCCCTAACACTAGCTCATTCCTCCCCCCTTTTCCCTCCAGTCCAACCCTGGCCCCTCGAGTCACCCCCCCCCCCCCCCAGTTCTCCCCATTTCGCCCCCTCACCCCCCAGTCCAGCCCTGCTTTGATTCAGTAGAGGAACACACTGTGCAGTTTTCTTCCAGAAGGGATCTCCTCTCTTCCTGTTCGCCCCACTCAGGCTCAAATGTACAACACGCACGTACACACACACACACACGTACAGTACAGCAGTACTCCCCCATCTGTTAAAGAGGGATTTGGTGTCGAGCTGCTCAGATAAGGCGTGTGTGTGTACGTACCCTACAATGTCCTTTATTAGCTGTACATCTGACTGATGACTCATTAGTGCATGACCAACTTGTTGTCTGACTGACTGATGGTAAACATCCATCCGACCGTCTGACTTGCTGTGTGGCAGTACACAGTCCGTCACATGTGGGAGGAGGGGGGTTGCTATGGTTAGTGGAGGTTAATTAGATCGTAAGGTGGGGAGCTACAGTGACAGGCAGGGGGCAGTAATCCTGTTAACATCCAGCTGTGGATGACGTCAAAAGAGTAGGCCGCTCACCCTGAAATAATGGGGGGGGTTTCAGGGGGGGGGGGGGGGGGGGGGAAAGATTAGTAGGGGAAGAGCTTGAGAGGAAGAGAGAGAAATAGACACGGAAGGAGAGATTTGTTTCAAACGCAGCCTAGCACAATATGGTGAAACATTATCCGAAACATTTCGGAACATTTTGTTCCTTTTTAACTCCCTCTCTCCCTCTCTCCTCTCTCTCTCTCTCCCTCTCTCCCCCCCCCCCAACCAGACTGTGAGCACCTGATCCGGAGGATGCTGGTTCTGGACCCGTCCAAGCGGCTGTCTGTGGCCCAGATCAAGGAGCACAAGTGGATGGCTCTGGACGTGCCCGTGCAGCGGCCGGTGCTGTACCAGAGGCCCGTGCCGGCGGAGGGCGACGTGGGCGTGGGCGAGTACAGCGAGCAGGTTCTCCGGCTCATGCACAGCCTGGGCATCGACCAGCACAAGACCGTGGAGGTGGGGACCTTCAAACAGATCTGAACTCAACTTTTATTTACCACAACATTTGTGGATTTATTATGAACTTTATCGACTCTTAATCTTTTCAGACCGTCATTGATACTAAAATGGGACAGGAGGGTATCAGATTGTGTGGCCGGCGCTAAGGAACTAGACAGCTATTTGAATTCACTTTTGAATGAACTTTATTGAAAGGTAACCGTTCCGTGTCTCTCCCCTCCTTCTCCTCCCCCAGTCTCTCCAGAACAAGAGTTATAACCACTTTGCAGCCATCTACTACCTGCTGGTGGAGCGACTGAAGGCTCATCGCTGCAGCTTCCCCGTGGAGCAGCGCCTCGACGCTCGGCAACGCAGGCCCAGCACCATTGCCGAGCAGACCGTCGCCAAGGTAACCGCCGCTCTCATTTCCACGGCGGGCCGAGACGCCGTAATGAAAGCTGGTCGCACCTGCGCCATCAAACGTCCACGGCGCTCATTCACCTGCCTCTCTTCCTCCTCGCTCGCTCGCTCGCTCACGCACTCACACCTCATTCTTCCGTTTGTCTTTGTCTCCGTGTCCCTTCATCTCATCTTCCGCTGGTCTTGTTCTCCCCCGCCTCCCCTTTCTCTCACCCTGATTTGCATCCCTCGTTCTTCCTGTAGTCCTCTCATCTGCTCCGCTCCTTCGCTCCCGTCCTCTCCTTTCACCTGCCTCCGGTTCTCTCTCCTTCTGCCTCCACTTCACCCTCCTTTCATCCTCCCTTCCTCTGTCTCTCCGGTCGTACCTCGCCGCCTGTCTCGAATCTGCTTATCTGCCTCGCCCTCTCTCTCTCATGCTCTCTCTCATACCGGTACTCTCTCTCTCTTTCTCATTCCTCTCACCATCTTCCTGTCCTTCCTGTCTTTTTCCCGTCATCCTCTCCTAAATGACCTGACTCCTCCTCCTCCTCCTCCTCCCCCCCCCCAGTCCACCAGTGGGTCTGGCCAGGTGGGCCTGCTCCCCCAGGGGGTTCGGCTGCTGCGCTCCCCTGCCCTCCCTCCAGCCCCATCCGAGGCCTTCTCCTTCCCTCAGTCCTCATGTCCTCCAGAGCATAGCCTCATGGTGGAGGACGTGGCTACACCTAAAGTAAGTCACACACACACGTACGTACGCACACGGGAACACTCGCATGCACAGACAGGTACTCTTCCGCACACACATGAACTCAGACACCCATGCTGTACCCGCCAAACTGATTTCCAGGAAAGCCAGGTTGATTCATCTTGCTGGGGAGGGGGGGGGGGGTGTTAACATGAACATTGTGTAAAGAGAGACTGATAGTGAGAGACTCGAGTGGAGAGATTGAGAGAGAGAGAGAGAGGTAGAGCGAGAGAGAGAGAGAGAGACAGAGAGAGAGGGGGACGTGGGGAACAAGCGTCTGTCATGTCAGATGTGAGCCGTGCTGGGTGACGGGGAGCGGCTAAGAGGGTTATGTAAGCAGATAGGGCAGCTGTGCTGCGACACACACACACACACACACACACAGGCCAGTTTCCTGGGAGTGCGTGTACAGGCTTATATCAGAGTGTGCTACTGTCACTGCTCCCTGCAGCTTATAGACACTTTCATAACAGAATGGCTCTTTCATAAGCAGAGGATGACCAGCAAGACAACCGCAGGCCGGCCCTCACTCTCATCCACCAGGAAACACACCCTCTGCCCACACTGGCTGGGGATGTGTGGGAGTTGGAGTGTGTGTGTGTGTTTGTGATAGAGAGAGAGAGAGCGGGGCGTTGCGTAACAGTCCTGTGATGAGTGTGGTGAGCCAGAGGAGCGAGAGGTCGGAGAGAGGCCCACCAGCCCCTGCATCCTCTCCTCCTCTCGGCCTCTTTTCCTTTTGTTCCACTCTCTCTTCCTTTCTTCTCTCTCTTGACCTCCCCTGTCCCCTTGTCCCCCCCTGTCCCCCCCCTCCCCCCTGTCTCCCCTCCCCCTTCCAGTGTTGGGTAACTGCATTCCTAACCCAGCACGGTTCAGGAAGCTGGGCTAGGGAAGTCGACAAGACAGAGCTGCCCTCTCTGGTTACCCCGGCAACTCATCCACATGATCCATGTTAGCTAGACGTGCGTGTGTATGTGTTTGTGTGTAGGACTTTGGGCCAAAGCACACTTCCTGGCCCTGCATTCCAGACTAGCCCCGTCTCCACTCACACACACACCCACCCCACTCCCCAGCCAGTGTGTGAGAGGGAGGGAGAGAGGGAGAGAGGGAGAGAGGGAGGGAGGGAGGGAGGGAGGGAGGGAGGGAGGGAGGGAGGGAGGGAGGGAGGGAGGGAGGGAGGGAGGGAGGGAGGGAGGGAGGGAGGGAGGGAGGGAGGGAGGGAGGGGTGGTAGGTCCTGTGATGAGAGATATCCTCAGGCCTCATGTCTGCTCGACACCACTGACGAGGCATGTCTGTGTGTGTGTGTGTGTGTTTGCGCCCACCAGGTGAACGGCTGTCTGCTGGACCCTCTGCCCCCCACCGTGCTCCGCAAGTCGTCCACGTCGTCTCCCTCCAACATGATGGAGACGTCGATAGACGAGGGCATCGAGACGGAGGAGCCCGACGCCGAGGACGACCCCGCCCACCTCCTCTCAGCCTATCAGACGGCTCGCTTCAGCCAGCGCAGGCACACCCTGTCTGAGGTCACTAACCAGCCTGGGGCTGTCAACCAAGGTAGGGACACACACACATGCAAACACACACACAGGCACATACAATCACACACACACACACAGACAATGACACACAGACACCCACAGACACGTATGCATATGGTTGCTAATATGTCTTGCCTCCCACAGGGAAGTTATTCAGCCTGTGCCACAACCCCTCCCTGGGCAGTGTGGATTCAGAGTACGACATGGGCTCCATGCACAGTGACCTGAGCCTGCTGGAGGACCCCCCCTCCCTCAGCGAGGTGGTACTGCCCAGCCCCGCCCCTCACATGACCACGCCCTTCCTCAGCGCGCGGCCGCCCAATCCCGCCATGCAGGCGCTCAGCTCGCCCCGGAGGGAGGCACACAACCGCTCACCAATCAGCTTCAGGGAGGGCCGGCGGGCGTCCGACACTTCCCTCACACAAGGTAGGCCCCGCCCTGCTGTGTCCGCCCCGCCCTGCTGTGTCTGCCCCGCCCTGCTGTGTATGCCCCGCCCTGCTGTGTCCGCCCCGCCCTGCTGTGTCCACCCCGCCCTGCTGTGTCCGCCCCGCCCTGCTGTGTCTGCCCCGCCCTGCTGTGTCTTTATTCTGCTCTCCCAATCTCTGTTCTTCTCTCTTTTTTTACCTTCTGTATCTCTTCCACTTTCCCAACCTTTTCTCCATCTTATTTCTCTCTCTCTCCATCTATCTCCCTCTATTCTCTTGGTATTCTGTCTTTTCCCCCTGTATGGTGGTTGAAGGTTATTCATGTGGTGAGTCACACAGCTCGGTGGAGATGCAGACCCAGAGAGCTCCAAATATCACCTCCCTCCCTCCCTCTCTACCTTACTTCCTCCTTCCTAACTCCCTTCCCTCTCTTCCTCTCCCTCCCTCTCTCCCCCTACATACAAGTCACAATGGCACAGCTGCTTCTTCTATCTCCCTCTCTCTGTTCTAATCCTCCTCTCTCTCCCTCCCTCTCTCTCTCTCCCTCCCTCTCTCGCTCTCTCTCTCTCCCTCTTTCTCATCTGCCTCTTCTGTCTTTCTCCCTGCATCTCTCATCTCCCTCGTTTCTCCCTCCTAAAGCTCTAAAGAGGCTGCTGTGTTGGCTGCCTGTGACGTCAGCAAATCGGCTGCACACGCTCACACACGCTCAAACGCGCGCTCTCTCACACACACACACACACACACACACAGCTCTGCTCCCCATATCACCCTCTGTTCATGATGAGTCAGGTCTGCAGGTTTACAGTCAACATCAGAGGTGCAGAGGACAAGCTCATACACACGCACACACACTCTCATACACACACACTTTAATAACCATGAGTGTGTCTGATTCACACACACTGGCTTCTGACGTGAACAAGAACACTCACGCTCGCTTTCTCTCTCCCTCTCACACACACACACAGACACACACCTATTCTGACGTCTGTGCACAGTCACAAACTCAAAACACGCACTCGACATACACCCACACTGTCATTGACGTAGGTTGCCAGTCATGGCTGTTTTGTTGGCTGGGTGGTGTGATGTGACACTGGCTGCTGCCAGGGTAATGAGGTGGTGGGGACAGTGTGGCTGCATCTGCCTGGGTACATCCACAGTCTTTTACACTCCTCACAGCAAGGAAACGTCCTTCCAGACATGCAGGTTGAGTCAACGATACAGCGTGTGGTTAAGGAAGCCAGCCCTGAACTTAGGCCCTCTGCCAGGGAGACTCCATCAGAAAACAATTCATTGCTTTTAGGATGTGATCTCTTTAGTCTCTGTTGGGTTTGTTTATGTGCCAACATGTAATCAATCTTACAAACCGTATCAAATACGGTGCTGCTTCTTCAATGTAGTGTTCCAATGTTATACTTTTTAGATTGTGATGATTGTATGAATTGGAAATGGGAGAAGGACAGTTTCAATGAAAGCTGCTGATTGATGTAGAAGTGGAAACCCTGACTGTGTGTGTGTGTGTGCGCGTGTGTGTGTGTGTGTGTGCGCAGGTCCGGGCCTGGTGGCGTTCCGTCAGCACCTTCAGAACCTGGCCCGCACCAAGGGCATCCTGGAGCTGAACAAGCAGCTGTACGAGCAGATGGACTCTGGAGACGGGGCTGGCATGGACCTCCTCAACACACACCAACACCTGCAGCACTTCTTAGAGGTAGGACACACACATGCACGCACACACACACATGCACAAACACTCACACATACATCACTGCAGTCCCTCAACCCCCCCCCCCACCCCCACCAACACACACACACACTCACTCTCTCACACACACTCACTCTCTCACACACACTCACTCTCTCACACACACTCGCGCACTCACACACACTCACTCACACACACTCACTCACTCTCTTTCTCACACACACACACTCACTCTCTCACACGCACAGACACACACACACTCATTCTCTTACACGCGCACACACACTCTCTCACACACACACAAACAAAACCCATCTACATTTCATCCTCCAGGAGGTCAGCCCCCACCCAGTGACTACCCAGAGGTTGTCCGTCCGGCGGGTGGGCCAGCAGCTTATGTAAGCCCAGCAGGGGCAGCCAATTGTGGCTTGTTTACTGTCCGTCGGGCCTGGGCCCTGGTCCTAGTCCCTGGGTGCGGGGGCAGGGGAGTGAATGCTGCCATTGTTGTGGTCAGACTGGTCGTGCAGTCCGGTCCCCACTGTCAGCCAATCAGCAGCCCAGAACTCGGGCTGATGGAACTCTTGAAATTCAAGAGGCAGCTAGCCATGTGAATCCTGCTCCAGGATAACTGGATGAGTTTGGGGTGTGTGTTGTATGTAAAGGCTATATAACGTGTGTGTGTGTGTGTGTGTGTGTGCGCAGAGTGAGGCGGCTACACAGCAGGACCATCTGGGGCTGTTCCAGGGAGGAGGCCACCCCCCCCTGCTGTCACGCAGACAAAGTCTGGAGACACAGTACCTCACACACAGGCTACAGGTACGGTACCCACACACACACTCAGCTGCAGGTACACACACACACACACTCAGCTGCAGGTACACACACACACACACACTCAGCTGCAGGTACACACACACACACACACTCAGCTGCAGGTACACACACACACACTCAGCTGCAGGTACACACACACACACACTCAGCTGCAGGTACACACACACTCAGCTGCAGGTACACACACACACAAGCTACACGTACAACACAGTATTACTAACTTGCTAATGGGACAGTGTGTTTCGCGTCACGTAATGCAGACACAGTGTCTTCTCCCTGGCACGTCCTGCAGATGTTTTCAGCATCCATGTTTGTAAACATCTGCTCGTTGTTTATGAGAGGCGGACTAACCCCTCCCCCCCTCCCTGTGTCAGAAGGCCAGCGTCCTGGCCAACAGTCCTGCCAGCTGTCAGCTCTTCTGCAAGGAGACGCCCCGCAGTCTGGAGCAGCAGCTGCAGGAGCACAGGTGAGGCAAAACAGGCTCACCCTTTGCACTCCGTGTCACATCCTGTATTGATCCTATAGATACTGAGAAGTAGGTGTGTGCCGCACACATGGATAGATAGATAGATACATAGCTTTGTATACGGTATGGTATGCTGTAGTACACTGGTTTGTGCCTCGAGTCATCCTAGTACACAGCTTGTTCAAGTGCATGACCTCTGACCCCCCCTTCCCCCAGGCTGCATCAGAAGAGGATGTTCCTCCAGCAGCAGCAGCCTCAGGGCATGGGCCTCCAGACCTACTTCAACCAGATGCAGATCGTGGAGGGGGGCACGTACTCCCCCGGCCCCCCCATGGCCCATCAGGACCCCTCAGCGCCCCCCTCCCAGCAGGGGGTCATGTCCGCAGGCCACCCCCAGGGCCTTGTCCCCTTGATGGAGCCGGGGGAGGGGCTGGTGTACGACCCCTACCTGGTGGGGCATTACCCTTCTCACCTGTCCTCGGGCCCCCTTCTGCACCCCCAGTCCCACTCCCACCCCCCCCAGGAGGGCTTGCTGTACGGCTACCCCAGCTGTGAGGCGGTCCTGGGCCCCCCCTCCGCTGAGGCACTTTACCCAGAGCAGTATAAGTACCCTCTGGACCCCGGGCAGCCTCTCCCCTCTGCCCAGGGAGAGGCCCCCCAGCCTGGGTACGGGGGCCTGGCTGGCCTGCCTGAGATCCAGGGCTCCCTGCTGGACAGCGAGATGATGGAGACGGTGGACTCCACGCACGGCTTCGTCATGGTCAACTGAGCCGGCGGGACCGAGGCAGGAGACAGACGGCAGTATTATCCTGACAACCTACGCAGCATTAAGTCTCGGGAGAGGGAGAGGGGGAGGGGGAGGGAGAAGTCATTGTCAAGGTTACAGGGAAGGAAAAGTGTTTTGTTTTTTTTCTTCTTATTTGTTAATGCTTACTCTTTAGTTGTATCGAGTGACACCTGAGAAACCTTTCTACCAAAACCCTACCTCCCTACGTACCCCTCCGCCCTCACCCGCGCCTGGGCACCACGGCGTCCAGGACCAGGCTGGCTGGCATGGACGTTGCCTGGGGCAGCTGATGTCTGTGAGGCTCTTTGGGGACTTTGCACCGCTCGGCATCTTGACTGCAGCTGCGTGAAGCAGCAGCCGTGAAGAGCTGCAGCCCTTGAAGCTGCAGCAGCTGCAGCCGAGAGCACGGCCTGTTGTCTGGAAGTGTGGACTGTGTGTGGACAGGACCAGTTAGCAGAAGCACAATGGCAACAGCTTTGCTCTTTGTATTGATATAGGTAAAGGAAGAAAAGAAAAAAACACAACTCTCTGGACTTTGTAAAAGAGAGAAACCACGAACAAGTGACAATGTTATGATTACGCGCTTAACAAGTGCAGTGTTAGTAGTCGATATATATTTTTGTGGCAATATTGAAGCAATATTATTAATTCCATGAGGGATTGTGGGAGGTTGTCAGCGCCTCTTCACCCGAATAACCAACTCTGATTGGATAGTCGGTTTTAAGGCAGAGGACTCTGATTGGCCTGGACTCATTAGTCAATGTAATGCACAGTGACATCCATGAAGGTGATGATGTAATTAGGAGATATTCCACTCTGTCTACCTGCAGCAGAACTCCCATCTGCAGAGCAGGGTGGAGCCAGTCAGCTGGCCATGACTGCTAGGCCCCTTCCTCCCCGGCCCCCATCCTCATTGATTGCAATAGCACTGTCTGCTGGGCCTGAGCAGGAAGCTCGGGCCCAGCGGCGGTTCAATCATCCACATTAGCTAGTCAGCCACATCAGAAGGGATGTGTGAAGCCAACCTTTTAGATAACTGTCACTAGTTTGCAAATCACAACAGTGTGGGAAGTCAGCAATTGTATCTTTACTAGTCGGTTTGAAGCAACTACCAGCTGAGGCTGAGCGATAATGGCATGATGATGACTGGCTGAAGCTGTCGGGATCCATACATCTAGAGATAGGCATGCAGTACATTGGGTGGTTTGGGGTTGGTTTTAGGGAGTGTGCACGACATTGAATAGTAAAAAAACAACAAAAACAACAAAAAAAGGTAAAGGTTTTCCATTTTCCAATAATATGTACATATTGTATTGTGTTCTGCTCAGTGTGAACACTAGTGGTTCATCTCCTGGTAGCATCCTCGCCTCCAATGTTGTGTGAACTCTAAACTCAATGGTGTTGATGAGAAGTTGTGTGATTCCAGTGAAGCCAAGTTTTGTGAAGGAGTGTCTCTCTCCGCGCTGCGCTAGGCCGTCACACCCGGCCGTCACACCCGGCCGTCATAGCCAGCCCTGGACCCTGATTGGTGGATGGAAACGCTGGCTCACCAGGGGCGACCTACAGCAGGCCACGTTAGAGAGATGTCACACACACAGCACTTGGGCTAACTTTGAATCTACTTGAAGCGCAAAGGTCTTTGTCACAAACACACACACACACAAATCTAGGTAAAATAATAAAGCCTGAAATGTAGCAGGAGAGAGTCTAGACCAAAGTAGATCTAGTGGTTCAGGTAACCAGGAGGAGTCAGGGACAAGGGGCCAGAGACCGTGGTTGGTCATGGTCACCAAAGCGAGACCAGGCAGGAGTGTGGTTGTGGTCATCCACACCGATGACCACTCTACTGGAACGGCTGCAGGCGGTGAATACTGGAGCACTTTTGACTTGGAGGTGAAAAGATGAAGTGAGAGAAGGGAGGATGAAGATGAGAAGGGATGAGTTTATCCAAGGCTCTGAATAGTCTCAGGATGCATCCTTCATCCCTTCCCTGGGCTGGTGTCTGGTCAGTGTGGGGGTGGAAGCATATGCTCCTCTACACAGCTGACGCAAATTCAAGACTCGCTCGATGAGAGGGTGAGAAGGAGGAAGAATACATTCTGGGACTATTGAAGAAGTCCCTAGATGGCTTGTTTTTTAATTCAACTTGATAAGAAAATTGTCTCATCTTTCTCCCCCAACCCCCCCCCCCCCCCCCCCCCACACACACACACACACACACACACAGAAGGTTCTTTCAAAGAAATATCTGATTCATGAACACTTAATGGTTGAGGGCGAGAAGGAAAACTAGAGAGACAGACTTTAACTGGTTGTTTATTGTGTTTTGTACAAATTAAAGGGTTAGAGAAATCTTGAGTGCTCCTCAAGACTCAACGAATATAGTGTTGAGCATGGTAGTGTTCGGTGTGCCTTTTTACTTTATTCTGGTCTAAATTAAGAATTGAATAGAAGCTGTTATTTCTGGTCGGATATCCCTTCTGTTTTCCCTACAGTAATTGCCTCCAGAGGTAACAGTGTCATGTTTTACCAAGGTACAAAACCAAAGTTTCCTCAGAAGTCCTCTAGTACACTTCCCCACCATGGAAGGAGACGGGAGCTCTGTTGGCTTCTCTGTTGTGCTTTTCTGTTCTTTGGTCAATCAGTATATGCCATTTAAAAGTATTATAGCAATATCTCAGAGTACTAGTTGAAGACTTATGTGGTGAAGAAACGTACAGTACTAGTGGACGTGTTTCAGTATCATAATTGCACCTCCTGCTGATGGGGAAGAAGAAAAAACAGACTAGAGGAAAATAAATCCAGTTTTATATTTTACCTTCTCATTGATGTTGACCACACATAAGCTAACTTGCTGTTGAGATTTAAAAAAAAAGGTTTATTGAACAAAACGGTGTCTTAGTATTTTTTGTGTGTAACCTGCTAACTTGTTCTAACCTCCAACCTGTTACTGCACAGTCGTACACGTAACCACTGAGCTATCCCTTCCACCACAAATGAGGATGTGGAAAGTCACACTTGTTCATAATTAGTTACTAATATTGTGAAACACACCTGACAATCGTTTGTCTTGATTGGTAATCGGATCACATGACCAATACCACCTATCCAGATGAATGAGATCTAATGCAACAACCCCCAGGATAGAAACAATTAGCAGATCTAGCTCTAACATTGAGTCTATGGGGAACCACATGCTCCAAACTCACTGCATGTTTTTGATCAATAAGTGCTTTTCCAACTGGATGGGCCCCAGTGTCAAGCCAATCAGTTTTGAAAGCACCAACAGATCTAAAACGATCAGTCTGCTTTGAGACTCAATGTTTGGTAATTTCATCCAAAATACGCATACTAAGGCATCCATTACCATTTTTGTCAAGTTAACCTAACTGGCCTATCTACTTAATACTCAGCTTTGACGTTATGATTTGACACACTGTTAGACTCAACTACCCAGCATCTCATGAGGTAGGTAGTAGCAACCTGGCCTATGCCCCCTCTAATGATGCGCTAGAAGCGGTGCCTGCGTAGGCGTGGGGTAATGATCTGGAAGGGTGGTGAATCACACACAGCGGATTTATCAAAATAGTTGTCATGCAGGAGCTTGATTTCCATTCATGGAGAGTCACGACCGTCCATTAGATACGTAATTTAGCCGTAGTGCAGTCAAACACTCGGTGGTTGAGTCAGAGAACGATTTCAGTATTTACAAACACGTAAATTTATGTTTTTAATGGGCAGATAGACCTAATGCATTAGTGTGTAAGACAGGGCAGGGCTGATTACGTGGGCATGTCGGTATACAGCAAGTGTGCTGGCATGACTAGATAAACCCGATGACATTCCTAGCCTAACAAGCCTAGAGCCGTGATGATTTAAGGAGGATTAATGCTGTTGTGTTCGAAAACAGGTGTCTCAGAACAAGCGGAGCTGAGATTGTCACACACAAGGGCGTCTAGTGAGGCGAAGACAGGTTACTGTAGGTGGGACACCCACACGTGTTACCAGTGAATTGTCTGCAATAGGCTGTAGATCGAGTTAATTTGATTGACGTCATCAGTCACTTCCAGCTACACGAGTATCTTAATCCATACTGTACTTTACCTCTGATCATTAAAATGAACAACCAGCACCTAATTTTGACACCCATTCGATAACATAAATGAATAGGAATGGATTAATATGACACAGAAACGTCTCTAATCTTCTTGAGGTACCTGCTGTTATTAACCCAACCCTTATTTCTGTATGAGCAGCTGTAGCCAAACCCTGGTTCTCATCTAGACCACATCCCTGCTGAAACAGCAGCAGGGTTGGCCAGGTGTGCGCTGTCCGTCAGAAGCTGCTGTTATGCAGCCTTGCCTGGTTCCCTCTGGGTCTCCTAGGGTCACTCCTCCCCTGGGTGCCCCTCTTTCATCTCCCCAGCTGCCATTCCTCAGTCAACCAAAAAGGACAACAATCTACTCCTCTGGATCCCCATGCAGTCGGGCTGGAGCTGACTAACTTACCAGGCCCGTCAGAGGAGCCCAAACACTCACCCTTGTTCTGGGAAACTATGAGAGATTCTCAATGAACCTTTTTTTAATGGTTTCCCAGAGTTAAAGGATTTTAAAAGCAGTTCTAGAAACTGAAGTTAGTCAACAAAACAGTGATGTAATTACTGCCATTTCAAACTATTCCCAAGTAGAGAACTGCAGCAGTTTCTTTACTCTGACTCATTCTATTCCAGCTAAATGTCCACAGCAGCTCTGACTGAAGTGATAATGCGTTCTAGCTAACATCGTGACGACCCCTGTACGCAATGACTCACTGAGCAGAAAATAGCTGAATGTTGAACTTAAAGAGTTTTAGTGCAGCTATGAATAGATTACTTTATAAACCAGGGGAACGAGGCTGAGAAAAAGGCATGAGGAAGTTGACCTTGGTCTTTGTGGTACTTTATTCAGTTAAGATCGTTGTACAGGTTACCGAGTTTCAATAAAACCAACAGTCATGATAAAGGACAATCAACAATCAAAGTTTATTTAAGAGAGAACATGGTGGGGAGGGGAGAATGGGGGTGTTTCACACAGGGACACATTAAACAAGGAGTTGTAGGTCCAGAGCCATGTCAGACCCCATCCCCACCCTCCCCCCTCAGACCCGTTGATCATACTGTGCCATATTCACCTAACATCAACTAGCTTTCAGAAGTCTCTCCAGGAACCCTCTCCACTGAGCTTCTCTCCTTAGGAAGAGGTCTCTCTCAGCCTTAAAAACCACTAGGATACTGAAGGGATTTAACCATACTGATGCCTAAAAAAAAAAAACGTAAAAAGACGCTATTGCTTATCCAAGTAATTGGCACGCAAACAATTAAGAGCAATATGAAGATTGCAGGAAAGACCACCCCTGTTCCCTCTGAACAAATCAACTTAACAACATGACTTAGAAAAGAGGACAGGACAAGCTTGTGATTAGCCCAACGCTAAATGCAGAGAAAAGCCATTCTGGAGCAACTCCCGCTGACTGTGGCGGTCCCCTATTACAGCCCTAGAACATTAAGAGCAAATCATGTCTCTGGCTGACCTGGGCCGTGTGTCCTGACACAGGGGAGGGAGGGAGGGAGGGGGGAGGGAACACAGCTTAATGAGTACGTGTTCTCCGTGCAGTAGCATGGCTCTGGCCCCTCACCCTGGTCCACATCAGAAAAGACAGGATGGGCTCTGACCCTCGCCCGGGGTGGGAGTTCCCCCCCCACCTGGTGCATGAGGGGGGGGGGGGGTCATTTTGCCTCTCACAGCCACCGGGGTCCTGTGAGATGGGATGTTGACGCCAGGCGCCTGGCGGAGCAGGTCAGAGGTACAGGATAGCATGGAGGAATGTTGCTGGTTCTAGATCGCACAGCACTACAACACAGAGCATGCACTTCTTACAAAGCAGCTTTATTAGTGGCAGGGGGCGTCATGTACAGCCTGGAGGGGAGGAGACGGGGGGGGGGGGGGGGGGAGGAGACGGGGGGGGGGGGGGGGGGACAGGTATCGGCCATTCATCAGGCAAAAGTAAAAAGGGACAAAGAGAAAGAGAGAGAGAAAGTGTGAGAACGGCTCTGTTAGTTCTAGATGAACCAGTTACTCCTGAACATCAATAAATATCTTTGTCGTGTGAAAAGGGATCTCTCTGACGTCTGGAGACTTGGTTATCTGTGTCGGGTGGATTATGCCAGGGCTAGGACTGAGGACATAGGAACAAGCAGAGAGAAAGGAGGGGAGGGATAGAATTAGAACAATACCTGACGGCTAAAACAAGATGCCTTCAACAAATCTCAATTTTAAGTGCATGCGAGTGTGTGTGTGTGTACGTACCACTGATGGCCTCTTGGGCAAAATACTTGACATCCATGTCTGTGTCTGTGGCCAGCTTCTCCAGCACTGGCTTCACCTCTGTCTGCAGGGCACTGCAGGGACACAACAGTCTGTTACCCTACCGTACACGCAACACAAACACACACCCCTCCCGTCTGCAGGCCATAGCACCACAACACCTCCTGACACACACAGTACCTGCTCTCCAGGACAGGCCCGATCTTCTGTAAGGACTTGGCCACGTTGAAGCGCACGTTGGCCACCTGGTCGTTGGACATCTTCAGGACCACGGGCAGCATGTGCTTGGTGGTGATGTCCTGACCACACGCCTCAGACAGGGCCTGGGGGCGCACACGGGGAGGAGCGGCTCAAGACAAGCGGACTGTGTGTAGTGCGCGCGGGCCGTTTTGGGTGTGTGAGAGGATGGTGTTTTGGGTGTGTTGTGTTTGTGTGTGAGAAGCAAAGAGGGGGGTGTGTGTGCTGTGAGAAATGGATGGAACAGCTACAGAAAGTCCCTGGTCCAGTCATCAAAATGTTATCCCTTGTAAGAAGCTTTCCTAGTATTAGGGTTAAATTATGAAGTCTGGATTTCTTTAAGGAAGAACCATCCCGGCTGAACAGGCATGGCGAGCGAGGAAGATTGTGGCTGACTCCTCCCACCCTGGACACTCCCTGTTTCAGTCACTCCCCTCCGGCAGAAGGCTGCGGTCTATCAGGACCAATACCTCACGCCACAAAAACAGTTTCTTCCCTTCCGCTGTTGGCCTGTTCAACAAGGCCAAGGGACCACACTGACTCAAATGACTTATTGCCTAAAACACTGCTTTTGCATTGCACCATAACATGGTATCTTGTACATTTGTATTTTTTGTAATATTTGTATTTTTGTATTTTTATATTGTAATTTACGGCAACTTATATTTATCCCACTTAGTACTGCTAGTTTATGTACCCTTAGTATAGTTAGTCTACATATTTAAATTTTAGGTATATGTTTATTGTATGCACCTTCCTGCCAAAGCAAATTCCTTGTCTGTGCAAACTTTCATGGCGAATAAATCCCTTTCTGATTCTGATTCTGGTGTGTGTGTGTAGTACTCACGTTGATGCAGAACAGCGTGGTCATCCTGTGGAGGTAGTTGGGGTCATTGGCCATGCCCAGCACCTTGGGTACGATGGTGTTCTGTGCCCACTCTGCCCCAAACTTCTCCACCAACTTCATCAAGTTACAGGTGGCAGCCTCCCGGATGGCATACACTGGAAAACAAAACAAACAACCCCCATGAAGATATTGAACCAAAACAAACACTACACTGATACAGTAGCTACTCAAAGGCTGTCTGGAGACCGGCACACAAGGCGCAGAACACCGTCTCTACTGTCTAGACACCCAGATGCAGTACCCCACCCACACCCACCCAGGCCCAGCTCCTCCACCCAGCTCTCCAGTGTCCTACAGAGACCTGCCTGTGACCTGGAGGTGAAGGGTCTTACCGTGGTCGATGAGCCAGGCCATGCACAGTGTGTTGAGCTTCTCATCAAAGAACTCCACTCCCTGAAGACACACACAGGTCAGTACAGGCTCCCAGATCAAAAGGTAGACACTAGCTTTCAAACATCTGATTTCAAAGCAGTAAAAGTATGTCTCTCACCAGCTGTCCTGCCAGCAGGGGCATGTACTCTATGATGGCCAGGCGGACCCTCCACTTGGCATCCTCCGCCAGCTCCACGATGGCAGGCAGCAGCGACTGAGACAGCTGGCGGATCCCAATCACCTCGTTGACGCAGTCCAGGTTGGAGATGATGTTCAGACGAACCTCAGGGCACTGGAGGGACAGAGAGAGTGATGGAGAGAAGGAAGGAGAGAGAAGGAGAGGAAGGAGAGCGAAGGAGAGCAAGGGTGGGTGGGTGGGAGGGAAGGAGTGACAGAATGTGTCAGAAGTGTTGAAATATATTTCCTTCCTTTTCTCCTCTGCTTGGGTTTGGTTTAGTCATCAGCAAACTAGAACAGCGAGGAGACCTTGACTGATTCAGTCAAAAAGCAGATACGGGGAGGGGGGGGGGGGGCAGGAGTGTGAAGACAACGTCAGATATGAGCGTGGAGACAACTAGGCCATCTTTTAATAGGAGCCTCGGTCAGACGTCTGGGCCTGTGCACACGAGCTTTAACTCTGACACCTTCTCATCTCCTGCACACCTGCAGGCAGGCCGGCGCTGAGGCCACGCCCACACCAATCACATCCCATCAGCTGCAATCCCATCAGGTAAAGGGAGGCTGCTACCAGGGACTGCTGCACTACTGAGCACAGAGCTCACCTCCTGAAGGCCCCAGGTGCAGGCGTTAGAAGCTACCAATCCTACTGGGCCTGGCCCAGACACAGTGTGCCTGGGATCCACACAGGCACACCACAACCAGGTTAATGCTGCTTACCAAGAACCTGTCTGATGGCCTTGGGGCAGGTATGACCCAGCAGCCAGCCAGCCATCAGGCCGCAGCAGGCCAGGGATGAGTCACAGGATCAACCCCTGAGACCTGCCGCTCTGGAAGGATGACCTACATACAGTCTAGCAGGCTGTAGCCCTCACAGCCACTAGTACCTTCTAGTGAGACAGCTACACGGACTGTGGTAGGCTGGCAGGATATTAAACCCAGAGGTGGTTTGATAAAAAACACACTGTCCTTGAAATGTAGCCATCTGATCAATATCCTTACATTTCCTGCAATCTAATAGGCCTGTAGCAGCAAGACCAACTTCCATTCAACAGTAAACACTAGCATCATTAGGCCTACTTCCTTTAATAAAAACAGTGCACCAGTAGGCCTACTCCCCCCCCCCCCCCCCCCTCCCAAACATAGTAGCAGTAGACCTTCCCCCCTCTAGACAGTACCATGAGGCAGTAGGCCTACCCCCCTCTAGACAGCACCATGAGGCAGTAGGCCTACCCCCCTCTAGACAGTACCATGTGGCAGTAGGCCTACCCCCCTCTAGACAGCACCATGTGGCAGTAGGCCTACCCCCCTCTAGACAGCACCATGTGGCAGTAGGCCTACCCCCCTCTAGACAGCACCATGTGGCAGTAGGCCTACCCCCCTCTAGACAGCACCATGTGGCAGTAGGCCTACCCCCCTCTAGACAGCACCATGAGGCAGTAGGCCTACCCCCCTCTAGACAGCACCATGAGGCAGTAGGCCTACCCCCCTCTAGACAGCACCATGTGGCAGTAGGCCTACCCCCCTCTAGACAGCACCATGTGGCAGTAGGCCTACCCCCCTCTAGACAGCACCATGTGGCAGTAGACCTACCTCATCTTTGAGCTGAGCCAGGAAGAGGGGCAGCAGGTGCTCCACGGTGTTGTCCTTGCCCAGGATGGTGGACAGGCCCATGATGACGGAGGCCAGGGCAGACTTCACATGCTGGTTGGTATCAGACACCAGCTCCTACACAGGGACACACCAGGTGGGACACACTCAGTTAACCACTACACAACAGGAAACACATGACACTTACTGCTAAACACAAACTACAGTACAACACATGGATGGATCACTCAGTAGTGTAACATTTGACTGCAGATCAAGAAGTTGCAGGTTCAATCCCCGCCCCCGCCCCCCAAATTTGTAATTTTGGATTAAATAGTACCTTCTAAATTAGTACATTATTACAAGAGTAAGAGACATGATATGCATATGGTGGTTGTCAGGGTTTCCTGCAGCACTTTTCAGTTAAGGCAGCCGATTAAGCAACACACGCTTGCCGTTATAACCACGTCACTGTTTTATTTTTTGGGGTGATATCCACCGTTGTCCTGTTCTCTTCCATACCAAACCGTGACCAACACGAGTTTCCCCTTTTCTGCAGAACGCAGTAGTCTATCGCACAAACTAGCCCCCCCCATCCCCCCCAGTCTGACGGCAAACCCCACCCTACCACCTTAACTAACACATTTTCAGAAAAATTTGAAACCAAAACAGAAACCCCTGTGTTCTTCACTATAAACTAAATGCCAGCTCCAGCCATCAGAAGACACCACTCTGGACAGCAGATCAGTTGTGTTAGCAGGGGGGCGTCTCAGGCCCTGAGGCAACACTGATGTCGCTGGCGGTTGGGTAAGTCAGCACTCTAGAAGGTGAGGCTGTTGGCTGAGCCCTGGGTGTTCCGAGGCGTGTGAGGCTGTCACCAGAGCTGCCTGGCTCCCGTGTTGACAGGGTAAGCAGGAGCTGGCGCTCACACATTCACAGACAGAGAATGTGTGTGTGTGTGTGCGTGCGTGTGTGAGAGAGAGGGGGGGGGACATCAATCTGAGCTGTTTACACCAAGTGTCCAGACACAAGAAACACACCATTCTACGAAGAGCTCTTATTGAGATTGGTGCAAAACAATCTCAAATTAAACGAGCAATCCTAGAATGGATTTTGAATGGAAAATAAATATGTTTAGAATTGGCCCATAACAACTCACTTATAGTCAGAGACTAGGACAAACACTTCTCCAGAATCATCAACACAATGATCGTTGAAAAACACTGTTAATTGGACTAAACCCCCATTCAGCACCCATATGAACAGCAGCCCACTGCAGTCCTCCCTGCTGTCAGCCATGGAGAAACAAGTAGACACCGCCCTCTGCTGGACAGCACTACACACAGCACCGTGACGACCATTACATCGACCCAGTCTGCATTGAATGTTTCAGAACACAACATCAACTGCTCAATCACCACTGAGACTCGGCACAAACTAAGAAACGATTCACCGTGGGAGTATAAATACAACCAGAATTATCGTCTGCATTTCAGAGAAAAGCAGGAACAGCCTGGTGAGTCTTATGTAAGTGCTGCAGCAGAACTCATGATGCTAGCCTCTGGAAACACAAGCTCCTCTGGTCCCAACATCTCATGACTCAGTACTGACACCACTTGGGCCGAGCTTCTGATAGGGCGAACACTGACGTGTGGAGAGGGTTGGTTTGGGCGAAGTGTACGTTACCTTGACGCAGGGAAGGATGTGAGTCATGATGATGGTCTCTCTGCTGTCTTCTGGAAGGTTCTCGCAGAACTCTGATGACGACAACAAGAGTAGAACTACAGATTAACCGAGAGAGGGGATGGAACATGGCTCTAGAAGTTCTAGAATAGACAGGATTATTTTGGGAGCAGCTGTGCGTCATCTTGTTGAGGTTTAGGTTGAGGCACATTGAGGTCTGAAAACGTATCGATCCGTTTCAGCAATCTCTGGGGTACGAGAGAAATCACGAGTCAGCATCCAGGATCAACGCTCACCTTTGACCTTGTTGGCGGCGGCCGCGCGGACCTCGGCCTCACAGTCCTTCAGAAGGTTCTGGAAGGCCGGGACCAGGTCGTTCTTGGTGATCTCTGGACCCACAGCCTTCTGGAGCTGCAGGAACACACACACACACACAAAGTAAGTATCCAGAAGTGTGTTACATGGAGGACACAGGACAACTGTGGCTTCACAGCCAGTAGATATTTCTAAAATATCACGTCGGAAGGAAACAAAAGAAAATGGAGGACTCTGTGGAAGTCCTCTTATACTGTATGTATAACACTGGAACGGTTATACAGTTTATATAGATGTGAATATCAGTGATTTAACACTGTGAATCTGACATGTCCAGCCCCGGCCTACCTCAGCCACCACAGAGACAACAGCAGACACACACACACACACACACACACACACACAATGCCTACCTCAGAGAACTTGTCAGCCACCATGTAGCGAACCCTCCAAGACTTGTCCTCGGCAGCCTGGCGCAGGGTGGGCATCACCAGGGTCTCCAGGTCCTCCTGGGGCAGCAGGGTGGCGATGCTCACGCACGCCTCCACCGCCAACAGACGCACCGAGTCCTGGAGACGGCAGGAGGAGAGGGGGGCAACACAGCTCCAGTTGTAACATGTATCAATCTAACATCGAGAGTCATCGAGACAGGAGGGACGACTGGGGGTCCATTTCCAACGACACTTGATTTAGCTTTGTATGTTATGTTTGTAGTTGTATGTGGTGTTTGTTACTGTTGTGCGTGTGTAGTGTTCGTACCTGCCTCATGTCTGTGTCTGTGTGTGTGTGTTGTGTAGTAGTGTACCTGCTCATCGGAGGCCAGGGCGGTGAAGAGCGAGATGATGTCAGACTTGACATAGTCCAGCTCCAGGACCTTGGCGAACTCGCCCAGCTTGGAGGCCGCGGCGCGGCGCACCATGGGCGTGTCGTCTGAGCACAGCGTGCGGAAGTGCCTGGGGAGGGGGGAGGTCACCGAGCCATCAGGACAGACTACCGCTGCAAGCTCCGTGTTGTCTCTCACAACACAAGGTGTTTTCATAGCAAAGCTGCATGTTCAAGAGCTAACCCCTTTACATAAGAGGATCGAAATGTACAAGGAAGTCTTCACTGACAATGTGGTCAACTAGAAGTGCACAAGCCCTCTTCACACAATGTAAGCCAGCAAAAACAGACACCCCAAACAAGTTATACCCTCAGCGCACACAGCAGCAATAAATAACACACAACATAACTCAATGACAAACAGAATTGCCTGGAGGGGGGGGGGGGGGTACTCACTGGCGGATCTCTGCCTTCACGGTGCTGGACACACGTGGGTAGCAGACACTGAACAGGCCGCAGGCGGAGGTGCGGGAGGTGAACCAGTCCCCGCTGGCCAGGCGCTTGACCAGGGGCTCAAAGTGCACCTCCAGGTCCACGGGGGAGTGCTCCTGGGAGATCTTCCGCAGAGACTCCACAGCCTTGTCCCTCACTACTGTCTCCTCCACTGTGGCCAGGCTCTCCAGGGGGGGCTGGAGGGACGAACACACACACACAACAATGAGAAGATGATGACACTAGACAGAGAGATAGAGGTAGATTGTCATGTGCAATAACATGTTTGTTGACTTCCCATTTAATTAGTTTCTAATACATAAATCAAGGCCATTTAAGACTGAGAAACTGAAATCTCAATCCAAATCTCTGAGTTTAGAGGGGTAAGTCTTCACCACTGCTCTCTCAACTCCTCCAGTAGAACCAGCGGTACTCACCAGCAGACAGTGGACGTACTCTGGTCCTCCAACCAGCATGGTGAAGTTTCCCAGCTGCTCTGCCAGGGCCAGGAGTACCTCGTCCTCATCATAGATGGTGTCTGCCCAAGTCCCATCCCACAGTCAATACATTAATCAATCAATCGTAACAAGACCACTAAATCGTTTCACTACCGTCAAACTTTATCACCCTAGAGCTTAAACATTGTTTTCACTGTTTCAAGGATTTCATGCATACAGCATACTGGGCCATCTTGTCTAGTTTGCCTAACTGGCGTTAATATCTCATAGTAAACTCTAGTAGTGTAGACTGAGGCTTCGATAGAATGACAACTGGATGACAGGATTCTAATGAACCTCTGCCTGTCAGTTGAGGCCTTGTGCTCGTGTCAGGTGTTCCCTCCTACCTGTGAGGAAGGGGAGGAGTTCAGTGCGGGTCCTCTCCACTCCCAAGGCCAAAGCGATGGTGGACAGCTTCTTAATGCTGTTCAATCGCAGCTGCAGAGAAAAATAAAAATAAAAATCATTATATGACATGGAAATGAATCTTGCTAGGCTAACGTCAATAGTCAGGAACTTATCAAACGTTTAGATCCATGTTAGGACTTGCATAGCTAGCTTGATTCGTGGGCGAAAAGATGCGGGCTGTGATTTTAATTAGATAGCCAAGGTACTGTAAAGTGTCTGTACACAACTAGAAAGCGCTTTCTTAGTAATATTCACAGGGTTAGTACACGTCATAACGCCAATAAGATTGCGATAGCTGCGTTTGCAAGTCGGTTTACCGAATTTACCCAGTTGATAGCTGATGTTATGCTAATGTCGTTAGAACTAGCCAACCAGCCTGGCTAGCTAATCACGGTCATTGAATGCGAGCCAGAACTAGCATAGCCAACATTAACCCAGTGACCTGGTTAGCTATATCTACTTGGCTTGGTCGCGTACTTTAATTAAATACCATCAATGTGTTCATATTATCATATATTTAGAAAAGTAATGAATACATAAATAAATGGTGCCCACTTCGTAATTCGTAGCTACCAATCCGCAATATTGGCAGCTAGCTAACGTTGGCAAGTTAGTTAGCTTAGCAAAAAGGCTGGGTCCGCCCGGCTGGAGACAGGCCAAGGCCTCGGCTGGGATATGTCGGTAAATAGCAACCGTGTATTTCAAACACAGGCATAGCCACTACTAAAATAAATGACAGAAAATGGTCGCATAAACGTTCAAAATTATTAACAAAACATTTATTCTTACCTGAACATCCTCATTCCGCAGCTCATCAATGAGCACGGCAATGGGGTAAAGGGAATCGTCTCCATCAGCTCCTGCCATTTTGGATAGTGTTGCAGTAATCGAATGGCGCTCTGAACTACGGGGTTTCTGTAGGAAACAACAACGCCACCAAGGGGCCTTTCTTAGTCGACTCTTATTTTGAAATGCGCCAGAGTCTGGGATCCCGGTAGTTGATGTTCTAGCCAGAGCGAGAGCAAGTCTGTCAAAATGGCAGCCCAACAACCCGGTGTACAGATTTCACAAGCTGGAATGCAGCAAGCTGCTTCTTTACAACAACAGCAGTTGAGTCAACAGCAAGATTTTGACCCTGTTCATCGATTTAAAATGTTGATTCCTCAGCTGAAAGAGAGTCTTCAGGTACGCACACGTTGGTGTTCTTCGTTTTTCAGCCGCACTGGCTGTAACTGGTTGTCGATTCGATTGAGAATGTATCTTTTAGCTTATTAGTAGGCTACAAAGCTGTTTTAAACTTAAATGTAATTAATTAAACGAAAGTCCAGAATTTACTATAAGTTGATTAATACACACATTCTTTGAAAATAAAGAAAAAAAACCTCCATACTTTATTAAATTTTTACAGTAATGCAATTTCCTATCAGAACTGTGCACTTACACCCCTGTAAGGCCTCAATGTCAGTAAAAACAAATGATTACGCTATATAATTTTAATAATACTGTACTATTTCTCATTTATAGAATGTGATGAAGATTGCATCCCTGAATCTAGGACACAATACTTCGATCGATAATGGAATGTAAGTAGCGTACATGCAAATGCACGCCAGACAAGTAGAATACATTTTTTTTAACGTAAATTACATGTGTGTTTTGTGTTGTTTCAGTAAGAGCAGCGATGCTTCTGTACAGCGCTTTGATAAGAGCCTGGAGGAGTTCTATGCCCTTTGTGATCAACTGGAACTGTGCTTGGTAAGACACTCTATCCATGTGTCACTCATCTCTCACTCACTCTCTCTCCCTGTATTTGTCTTTCTTATTCTCCCTCTCACACTCCCTCTCAAGACTACATCAGTAGAAAATTCAACAGTCCTCTCCCTCCACAATTTCCTTTGTTAAAAAAAGGAAGAAAGATTGATTAATCTCAAATCCTTTTCTCACCTTCCCAGCGGCTGGCTTACGAGTGTCTCTCCCAGAGCATCGACAGCGCCAAGCACTCCCCTAACCTGGTTCCCACGGCGACCAAGCCAGACACAGTGCAGACGGAGTCCCTGTCCTATTCGCAGTACCTCAGCATGATCAAGTCTCAGATCTCCTGTGCCAAAGACATTCACAACGCCCTACTGGAGTGTTCCAAGAAGATTGCAGGCAAGGGACAACCGCAAGGCATTATGTAGGAGATACGGACTCTTGATTGATTGTTCCACTATTATGATCCATCATAATAATGATTAAGGTTATTTTGTTTTTTCTTGCTTTGTATTGGAGGATGTAAATATGGTGTAGTTATACAATATGACCACCAGGTGGCAAAAGTGTTGTAGCACACATAATGCTTTCAGATAAAAAACGAAACAAAAAACCTTTACGCTAAAACTTTCCAGCTTTGTTAATAAAACATTTCTTATCGAATGTGTTTGTGTATATTGTAGTCATTGAAACAACACCATCAACAAACTGGTATTTTTGTGTTAAAGCTGTGTTAAAAGCAAAGTTAGGAAGAAAATACTTTGAAGTTAAAGATCTATCAGTTCCTCTCAGCTCCAGACTAGTGTCCAGGGAGGGGGGTAGCTCTAACCAGCTACCCAGGCCATGCAGGTGTTCCCTGGGATCCAGTCTCGCCCTGACCCCCTGAGAGGGCAGCGATCCTTGGTGACTCATGGTCTCTGTCACGTAAACACACCTCTGGGTGTTGAGACGTGACACAGGAGACCCATGACCGCCCCTCTCTCTCCCTCCCCAACATGCACTTCATGTTCTATGTTGGCATTCCACATTTGGACACTGGGAGAGAAGTGTCTGAATGATGGCTACAAGGTTTCATTATTGTTCAAGAAACTTCCAAGAGATGGCAGGGGATGTGGACATACATCAAGTAAAGTAACTTGTAGAGTTTTGGATGGCAAATGGAAGTTATAAAAATAAATTAATCAGATTGACTTTGATTAAATAAAGCTTGAAAGAATGGATGGATCTACATCTTACTGATTGACATGTGGTACATATCTTACTACAGACTAAAGTTGTGGTCTTAATAGTCTTAGTGGAGTTCACACTGATAAATGAGGCATAGCTCAATCACAAAGCACATGACAGTGCACGTGATGTCACTGATCTCCTAACAGCTGTGTGAGACAGCTCAGAAGGCTCTGAGTCACTGACAGGTCTGCCCTAAAAATACCACACACACTACACCCCCCCAAACACACCAACACTACCCCCCCCCCAACACACATACACAGTGCAACAAATAATTTACAAACACGCCCAATTTTTCAAGGAGAGACTCTTTAAAGACATTTATTTTCATTTGAAACCAATGAACCAAAGAACGACATACAATCTGTAAAGATTCCAAGAGACTCTTTTAGAATAGCACTCAAGACATTTTCATCTTGACCGGAACAGAGTAGACAACTGAATGCAAAACAGAAAACGTTTGCAAAAAGTAACAATATAAAAAGGGTATAATCATCTTCTTTTTTTTTTACAAAGATTACAGCAGATACATTACATTTTATAGAACAGTGCCCACTACTAAACTTCCAAATATAATTACATACAGACAGGATGTCTAAGTGCACTTACAGAGCTCAGCCATTTAATTGCATTAATATACCTTAGTGTCCTTTTGGTGCATTTATGACCAATGGAGAACAAGCAGAGGCAGATTGAGACTTTGTATTCATGACCTTCGAAATGTATGCCTAATTGATACTTTACAGTTGCGAAAATCTAGTTATACCATACCAGTGCTTTGAAACTTCTGTTTCTATCAGAAGTTTGTGTCCTTGTACTGTTTTGAAATAACTTTTGAGATCATTTGAACTTGATAGCTTATGCGTTTCCTGGTGTGTGCTACTGCATTTCACTAACACTTCAGTAGGTTTAGCTATGCTTAAGTAAGCTTGACTGGCATTGAGGAACCAATCAAAATTAGTCACAAATTAGTTACAAATCCCACTCCTTTGGCAGGACGACACAGCTATAATACAAAGGTGGCCAAATGTGATTCTAAACACTATTTCACCCACATTTTTTAAGGAAATAAATCATTTCTGCATTTTCTTTTAGCTTAATGTCAACATTCCTGTGATTAGGTTGCTACCTTCTACACTGTGATGAGGGAGACACGTGTGTGGACTAACATGTATGTCCCTGAGGAACATACATGTAGAGAGAGGAGCATGTACTGCATGTGAAGCACCAGTGTGTAGCTGTTGAAGAGAGCTTTATTAGCATACACACATAAACACACATACTACATACACGCCTACTGCTTGGGCACCCCAGTTCCTGTCACATTGAGGTTATCGAAGTGCGATTGTTGCTTGCCTTCTGTGGCAGGCTTGTTCCTGAGGAGGAGAGAGGTGAACACAGACACACAGTTACGTCTAGACATTCATGAACTTGAAAAGTGACTGTACCGCTTAGGTTACAGGACTGGGTGAAACGTATGGTGTAAGGTGTCATGGTGTTGGGTCACTGTTTGTACTGGGTTTTCTGATGCACGTGTGTGTGTGTGCATCTATCTGTGTGTGTGTGGTACTGACCTGTGGCCCTGCTGGGGGCCGGTGAGGGCTGCACGCTGGACGACCCGGGGGGGCCTGGGGGCTTCCAGAGACGACATGGGGGCAGAAGGTCTGAACTTGGACACCTCCCTCTGCCACTCCTCATCGAAGGACTGAGCCTCAGCTGGAGAGATGGGGTCAGATCACACGTGCGTACAGTCTCAATCTATCTGTGTGTGTATTTGTGTGTGTGTATCTATCTGTGTGCAGCATGTATCTATCCCTGTATGTGTGCGTGTCTATTGATGTGTGTGCATATCTATCTGTGTGTATGTGTGTGTGTATCTATTGGTGTATATGTGTGTGTATGTGTGTGTGTGTCTATTGGTGTGTTTGTGGCGGTCTTACATTCGTCCAGGTTCTCAAAGTCCTGGTTGAGCTCTTTCTCGCCAGTCTTCTTGTTGTGTTTCTTCTCCATCACGTGACCTCGGTCCTGGATGTGGTGGCCGATGGACATCTTCTCTAGGCCGCTCTCCGAGTCCCGCACAGCTTGCCTCGTCTCCTTGATCTGGGCCAGGGACAGCCAATCAAAACCATCAGCATCCGAGTGTCCGAGCATGTCATGTTGTGGCATGTTAAGGCGTGTCCTTGCATGTCATGTCATGTTGGGGTGTGTTCCGGAGTGTTCCCTACCCCTCCTGGTGCGCGGCGTGTCTGTGAGGAGGCCTGGAACACCTTGGGGGCTTCATCCCCAACCTTGGAGTAGGTCATCACTGACGAGGAGCTGAACGAGTGACTGTTGGAGTCTGTCGACAGGTTCTCCTGGGGAACACACACATTTACACACATTTACACACATTTTACACACACACACACACGCACACACACACACACACACACACACACACACACACACACACACACACCACACACACACACACACACACACACACAGGTAGACATGAGTAAACACATACTGTACACAAACACAGATAGGTATGACTATACACACATACACACACACACACACATGGAGACAGCAGCCTTAAATCACTCACAAAGTTTCGGTGCATGTCCTCCATCCTGCTCCTCATTCCCACCATCATGCTGTCAAACATGTTGAAGGGATTCCTCACCTCCATGTCCTGGGAGGGGAGAGAGACATAGAGAGAGAGAGTGAGAGAGAGAGAGAGAGAGAGAGAGAGAGAGAGAGAGAGAGAGAGAGAGAGAGAGAGAGAGAGAGAAAATGAGAGAGTTTGTCACTTGATTGTCAGAGGTTGTTCAGAGGTTAAATAGAGGTTGTGTTGAGGTTGCATGTATATGTTCTCATCATGGAGAAAGTTTACAAGTTTGAACAAATGCCTGTAAACATTTCCTACAGTTTAACGACCTGTGGTTAGATACAAACACACAGGTTAAAGTGCTTCATAACCTTCCCCAGAATACAACACAACACAGCAGTTGATATATCTGGAAGAACACTTCCATTCCATTACACAAAGCAGAACTGTAGCTTTCCAAGTCAGCCTGCCTGCCCTGCTCACTGACCTGCCCCAGTATGCCAGCTGGTGGACTGGCATTACCAGCTCATAAAACAGCCATATCCAGTAAATATCTACACACACACACACACATACGCACATGCATGCACACGCACACACCAATGCCGTATAATTATAAAGCAGTGTTCCCTCTTCAGGTATCTGAAGGGCTTGATCAGAGACCAGACCTTACTGGGCAGCCCTTTATTTAGAGAGGCCCCTGGCCACAGCACGGAGATCACTATTAACACATCTCCTCCAGCCCCCCTTCCAACACCTGCTACACATCAACAGAGCTGCAGCTGATATGAGATATCAATGTTTACTTTACTGTTTAATGTCTATAGGTCATAACAGAACCCCCCCCCCCCCCCCCCCCCCCCCCCACCAAAAAAAAAAAAAAAAGAGCAAGTGTCCCCATCAGCCAGTATAGACAGCTGAGATAGATCAACTCTATGGCCCAAGAGTAACCTAATATGTGGATATGTCTGCTATAGCTATCTCCTGCACCTACCAGAAGATTCCCGCATGCTGAGAGAGTGTGTTAAACAGGGTTAAGCTGTCTGGGCTGGGTTAGTGTTGGCGCATGCTGCATGTCTGTCAAACGTTTAAAAATTCAAACAGCGTTGGTTAGGGTTAGGCTTACTGACCGTGCTGTCACCACTGCCGAAGGGAGAAAGAGACTGACTCATCCCCTGAAGAAGCAGCACATCGTAACAGTCAGAAGTTAGCATAGCATGGCATAGCTTGGCCTAGCCTAGCCTAGAATCTAATAGCATGGAATCAGACAAAGGTGTGACTATTCTAGCATACACGCACATTTGCGCACACACATGTTCATGTCCTGTCAAAGGACATTAATACACAATCCATCAAACGTTCTTCAAGGTTCTCAAGGCTTTGTTCTCGGGTCATTTTACTGAGCGCGGCGGCTACTAAGCTCCTGACACAGTTCCTGTGCTGCACAAGGCCTTGAACCTGCTGGCCTGCCCACAGGGAGAAGGACAGGAGGAGAGGCGAACCATCCCTCCTTCATCACCTCTGACCAGTCCCTTGGGGTGTTTATGACCCTGCAGTCCTGGACAAACATCACAGCAGTCTGGACGGGGGCAGTGGGTTTGTGCATGGTACAAGGATCACAGTGGTGTTTTATGCGTGTGTGTGTGTGTGTGTGTGAGTGTTTTGGTGTATGTGGTGTGTAAATGCAGGCCTAGATGTGTGTATGAGTGGTGTTTGAGAGAACATATGTTTGTGTTTGGTGTATGAGAGCGTGTGAGTGTGAGAGTATGTGTGTGTGAGCGTGTGGGTGCGTGCGTGCAGGACAGGGGTCACCATGGTGTTGAGAGCCCGGTGCAGTGTGTGTAATTGGGCCACGCTGCCTGGGATTAGGGTGGGCTTTAGCGCTGAAACAGAACCTCATTCTGGGAAGCTCTGGACGGGCTGCAGACCTGGCCGGGTCAACAGCAGTGGCCCCAGCCCGCCCACTCAGCTCTTTCCAAAGGTCACTGTGATGTAAAACGCTCCTGGCTGATGGGGATCTATGAAGTCCACAGCCAATTATACTTCCCGGAGGAATCTCTGCACTAATACATGCTGGTTCCTTTTGGAGCACTGGTGTGTATTTATAGACAGCTGGACAAGGAGAGGGTGAGAGTGCAAAATGTAGAGCATGGATGGAGGGGTCTTTAACACATTATTTTGGGTTTTGTCCTGGCCTGGCTCCCTGTCCTGGCCTGTCTCTCTGTTGTGTCTCCCTGTCCTGTCCTGTCCTGTCTCCCTGTCCTGTCCTGTCTTACTGTTATGTGTCATTTATCTGTCCTGTCTCCCTATCTCTCTGTTCCTGTCCTGTCTCTCTGTCCTGTCCTGTCATGTCCTGTCTCCCTGTTCTGTGTCATGTATCTGTCCTATCTCCCTGTCCTGTCCTGTCTCCCTGTCCTGTCTCCCTGTTCTGTGTCATTTATCTGGCCTGTCTCCCTATCTCTCTGTTCCTGTCCTGTCTCCCTGTCCTGTCTCCCTGTCCTGTCCTGTCTCCCTGTCCTGTCTCCCTGTCCTGTCCTGTCTCCCTGTCCTGTCCTGTCTCTCTGTCCTGACTCCCTATCCTGTCCTGTCTCCCTGTCCTGTCTCCCTGTCCTGTCCTGTCTCCCTGTCCTGTCCTGACTCCCTGTCCTGTCCTGTCCCCCTGTCCTGTCCTGACTCCCTGTCCCAGGCCCAGCTCACCCCATCTCTATTCCCCTAGGTGAGAGGTAGGGGGCAAAGAGGCCCACTTGCTGTTATTCCAAGGTGCGGATTCTAGGAACTGTTCCACAATCACACAATGGGTTCCTGTAACTAACAGGCTAGGTTTCCTTGCCAGAGGGTGTGTGTGTGGGGGTAGGGGGGGGGGGGGGGTAGGGTGGGCGGGCTGGTAGAGGCCAGCTGGGTAGCAGAGGCCAGCTGTCTGTGAACCACCATGGTGAGAGATGAGCTCTGAAGGCATGTGTTCTGGGAACTGCTAGGACGGATCCCTGAGAGAGGCGTGCTTTGGAAGAATGGCTCCTAGAACCAGCTAGGCCTAGGAAGCTTTAGCTGTAATGGAGCTAAACTACCTCAAAACAAAACATGAAATCAATATAGCACTTGAACCTATGTCTACTCTGATTATAGACAGAACATTAGCTGTCCCTAATTTAGCCGCCTGAAAGGTGATATTAAGTAAGCAGGTAGTGAGAGTGACACCTAATAGGCCAATACAGTACTGTGTGTGTGTGTGTTTGAGGCAGAGGATCCAAACAGGGCACAGATGTTTGAAGGGAAGTTCCACACAGTGCACCTGATACTGGGGAGCTATGCAGGGCAGATCTGTGGGTCATAATAACTGTGTGTTCATGCCAGGACGCTTTGCCAAACAAATACTTAGAGAAGAAAACAACAGCAAGATGTAAACATGACATCAAAAACACCCACCACCAGCCTTTACAAAACATTACTACAACGAAACACCGACCTCTACAATATAATACTACACCAAAACATCAATCAACTAGTCTACTACACCAACCTCAACAAAACACCACAACTGCAATACTACATTAACACTCAAAACACTACAACAAAGCAACTGCACTAGTCTGCTGGTCTATGTAGTCTTTCGAGTTACCTTTTCAACATCTGTGAGTGTAATCCCTTTAACAATATTTCTGTAGCTATCCCAGGTAAAGCAGTGAAATGTAGATGTCCCGGTTTAGCCCAGATAGTCGTAACCTCGAACCAGCAGGCTGCTGCCAAAACAAACCAGTGTATTTTGACGTGTGTTCTTCGCAGCTCTCCTGTAAGCAGGCTCTCCTGGGTCTTCTCTCCCCCCCCCCCCCCCCCCCCACTGCAGATATCTAGTTTAAGGAGCTTGCCGCTCTAATACAGACCTGGTGGGCGTGGAAGGCGCTACTGAAAAGGGACTGGGATTTTACAGTGTTCTGATTGGTGAATGGATCCGAAGGACACAGACGTTTCCTCACCTTGCCACGCTTTTCGTAAAATTACCAAAAATATATTTTATGGTATGTTTGCAGACTTGGATCAAGAGACTGCATCGAAACCTTGAAAATGTTTCAAATCTGACAGACTGGAGGGTGACGGTGCCCTGGGGACAAGGTGTCCGAAAGCTGTGTGTCAGTGGATCAAAGTCCTATAAATACCTCTCCCTGTGGATAAAGATAACTATGCAGGGGGTGTGGGAGTCTGGGAGCAGCACCCTACCCCCCCCCCCCCCCACCCCACCCCACCCCCCTCGGTTACCCTCCACGTAACCCTGCCCCCCCCCTGCAGCCAGGCTCTGCTCCGCTGCTGTTGAGAAGCAGCACATCAGTGATAAAGAGATCACATTACACAGCCATGGCCGCTGTCCACACTGACCCTGGTAAACCTCACTCATTGTGTGTGTGAGACTGTGTGTGTGTGACTGTTTGTGTGTGAGAGTGTGTGTCGGTGTGTGTCTGAGTGCATGTGTGTGTTAAGCGCGTGCGTATGTAATAATAATAATAATAATAGATTTGATTTGTAATGCACTTTACATTTGAAGCAAATCTCAAAGTGTTAACAGTTAAGATTATAAAAGCAAGGTAAGAACATCAATATCAAATACAAATAGATAATGCAACGACTTGCAGGGTTAATTAAAACTCATAAGAAATATTTTTAAAAGTCTCAGTAGTTTGAGGTGTGTGTGTGTGTGAGTGCGTGTGTCTGTGATCAGTGCTGTGGTAGGATCAAGAGGCAGGGATTCTGTATCAAGCATGTCTAACAGAGGGGCTATGAAGGTGAGTTTGACCATGTGTTTGAGATGTTACACTCACTGACCTACACGAGGGGTATGTAGGTCAACCAGTCACATACACACAATCAGAGGTCCTCTATGGTAGAGCTGACTCATGCAGTAATTCCATGCTATAACCAAGGAAGACAGACCTGACAACCACAGGCCATCATGTAAACACAAAATAACTCCTAAACATGATTGAGTCTGAAACTAACAAGAGAGAGGGGGGGGGGGGGGGGGGGAAAGATGATCTTACTCTATGTCCATCCCTTAGTGCTAAACTGGAGCCTGGTTGCCCCTGGTTACCACGGCCCCGGTCCCGCCTGTCCATCACACTGGGGGCGAAGTCTCGGCCGAAGGGATCCGAGAAGCTCCGCATCATCTGACGCATGCGCTCATTGTGAGCCTGGAATGGATCCCTGACGAGAAGGACAGGAAGTAGAATATCGGAATGAGTTCAAACATTCTTTAGAGACCGAGTTCTGGAATGTTCCCAAACTAAACTGATAGGATAGAGGATGATTACTGAGGCATGCCAAGAGGACCGAACGAGTCTTACCTTGATGAACTATAGAGAGAGAGAGAAAGGGGGGGGGGGGGGGGGGGGGAGAGAAGGAATACACCATGGATTGTTTGTTGCACAACAGACTTACACACTCCTGACCTGTTAAATTTAAGCATCAACCCATTGAACAATATAACATTCATAGCTAAGTTGGGCATGACCCAACCACTGGTAAACATGCACACACCAAGTAGCTACAATAAAGTAGCTACAATAGGCAGGGTAGAAAGAGTCATAGGTCATGACTGAGAGAATACCACCATCAAAGTACTGGTGTAATTGTAATCTACTGAGTTATGCTATTGATAAGTTTAAATACATATATTTTTTAATATAAATATGATTTTGCATTAAAGTTACGTTATTATATAACTTATATAAACGTCATTAAGCTTTGCAGCATGATTATTGACACACGTAGACTGTTTGAACTATTACATGGAGAAGCTGTGATGCGATCATATTTATTTCTGTCATACTATAATTTGGACGAATGCCAAAACTGTCCAATAGTTACAGAAGCCAGTAGTTGATAACTGTCCTTGAGATATTGAGATTTCAAGTCTGAGTCACCAATGACGCTGTTTACGTTTTAATGTTATGAAAATAAACATTCTAAAGGTCTGGAATTAGGTCCATGCAAAATGACTGGTGAACAAGTGACAACGTATTTACTCACGAGAAGAATGGATCCTCATCGAATTCCCTGAGAAGACTGTTGAACATGTTCCACTGATTTTGAGCGGTAAAGTTGCGGTGCAAAATATAGATTTCTCACTGAGGTCTAAAGTAGCTGACCAGAGATCGCCTCCTACTGCAGGTGTCCCAGCCCCTGCGCGGTGTGTGCTTTACTATAGAAACCAACCGCATATCAAAGCGGTGCGTCGCAGCGCAAGGAGCCATATGACCTCCGTCTCGGCCTCCTATTGGTCGGCTATTCCCAGCGCGACAGGGTTCTATCAGTGGAACGGTATGTTGTGGGTGGCTGCCATGACAACGTAGCGATGGAAATGTCCAGACTTTACTTCTATAGTGCTATCACTAGCAGACGTCTACTTTTCATCAGACTTGCTAGAATGCTGAATTGAAAGTCCCAATCTATCCCAAACAACTTCAAATAAAGTTGACAACGGCACACATACTGTACTATAGTACAAGTTTTTGTTTCATCAAAGGGTCTTTCTTCACATAAAACCCAACATCGTTGGCTTGTTGACTGAAGTGGTTCTTTGTTAGTACCAGCTGAGCTGAAGAACATGTCTCAGGGGGAGTGCCACCCGACACTGTGGCATGTGGCTGACTGATGTAAGGACCGCCATCTGCTGAGAGAGTTACAAAGACAGACCTTTACACACACGCACAAACACACTTGTACTTATAAGCATGCACACACATACTCATAAGCACACACATCAGACCAGCACAGGCCTACCTTTGAATGTACGAGAATATACTGGTCTCCACCTGCCCACAGAGTTTGCAACAATATTCATGAGCATTACTGTGTGAGTTAGTGTGTGCGTGTGTAGTGTGAGTGTGTGTCTGTGTAGTGTGTGGGAAAGAAGCTGGAAATGCCCTTCGTCGCATCCTCAGCAGTCCTGTTATAAATCAACCATGTGGTCACACCACAAATAGCCGAGTGAGTTTGTGCCCGCAGCCCAGCCTTACTTACAGCCGGTCTGACAAGTCAGACAGCATACAGTCAGCCTTCTTCATCACCATCATCATCATTTCCCTCTTATGACTCACACACAACTGGGTCCCATTTGTTGAAGTTTATTACAAATCAAAGGAAAAGTCATAAAACAGTTTCAAAAGACAAAAACATACCCCCCCCCCCCCCACAACCTCAACACAGCAGACCTGATATTTCAAACTAAACTAGACCATAGCTAGACATGGAAAAATGGACCAGGGCCAGGACCAGGATGGATCTTCTCACGGAACAGGACTTCCCATGAGCCTCTCCTGTCGCATAGACACCAGCCTAGCAAGCCACATCTCCTCAGCCTTCTCCTTTTCCACAAACAACTGGAGAGATACACACACAAACAAACAAACAAACAAACAAACACATGTTTACAGCACATAGAGATGAAGTGACGAATGGGCACATGTATAACCAACTCATCTCCATGCTGGTGATAGTAATCTGCCTCAACCCGGTTCACTCTCTTAGCACCACCCTAACGCCCCCCCCCCCCCCCACCCCGCCCCCCTTTCTCTCCTCCAGGTTGACACCCAGGATGTGTGAGTCAGCGCCCTGCCCTGCCTGGCAGGATGGTCATGATGAAGTTGGCACAGGAGTGTTAGCCCCGCCCACTGACCCCCGGGTCAGTCCTGAGTGAGGGCTGGGGGTCAGCAGCATGTGATGACACAGGCTAGGCCACCTAGCATACTACAGCACAAACTGCAGCACACTGTGTGTATGTGTTTGTGTCAGAGACTGTGTGTGTGTGTGTGTGTGTGTATGTATGTATGTGAGTATGATAGAGATTAAGATTTTTTTTTTCTTTGATAGAGGAAATGTACGTGTGTGTGTATATATATGTGTGCGAGTGCATGTGTGTGTTTGTGAGAGAGAGACTGCTCTGACAGATGTGCAGTGTGTTTATTAACATTATTTATTAGAAAGCCTGAGTACATTCTACTAGTAGAGACAGGATGTAGCAGAGTGTGACAAACACAAGCAGTAGAGACACGCATCATTCCTAGATTCAATATGTGTGTGTGAGTGTGTGCATTAGTCTGTGTACGTGTCTGTGAAGGCTTACGAGTGTGTCTGGGAGCGATGTGTGTAACGATGCATGAGAAATAGCCTCAATCACATCCGAGCGCTATCTGAGTGTGTGTGTGTGACAACCTCTTCCTCATCTCTGGCCTAACTCCCCACCCTCTTCACACTTACACATGTGTGTAGTGAGTAACATGCCAGCTTATGGATCCATAGGCGTGTTATCTGCATGTTAGATTCAACACGGGCAATGCGTGTCGGAGCGGGGCCTGTCTTGCTGTCACCGTGGTAATGAGCCCAGGGTGACAAGTGCTCGGTTGCCGGGGGTAATGGGAATCATCAGTCCTAATTGGTTAGTGCCCGCCTAGGGCATATTGCTGCCATAGATCAGGCTGTCGGTGTGTGTGCGTGTGTGTGTGTGTGTGTGTGTGTGATCTGCATGCTTCAGGACTAACTCAGTTTCCCATCCAGAGATGGATGACTTCCTCACACTCATACATTATAGTCTGGGCTCACACTCTCCTCTCTGTTCCTAAACACCCTCACTCCCTTCAGCCCCCCCCTCTCTCCCATCCACCCCGGCTCTCTTTAACTCCAGACCCCACGTGCACGCACCCCCAACCCCCCTTTCCTTCCACCCCTCACTCTTTCTTCTACCCCCCCCCCACCCCATGTGATCAGTATGGGATTACTATAGCTTCGTGGTAGAGCATTTGACTGCAAATCAAGGGGGTTTGCGGGTTCCTGTCCCCTCCTATGAAAGAGCAGCCGGTGTTGCGGGTGTGGTGAGGAGTACGCACGGCGGGGTGGGCCAGGGTGTGGGTGTCGTTGTAGAGGATGGCTGTAGGGAGACAGGCCGCCTCCTCCTCCTGGAGCTCTGACTCTGGCTCCTGCTGCTCCTCCACGGGCTCAGCCTGGACACACACACACACACATTTACACACAGGTTAACACACATACATGCACATGTTGACACACACACACAGACTGCTCTGCTAGGTATTAAGGGTGTGGTGTGGTATGTATCCAGCAGGAGGCAGTATGCACTCAGGTCTGGCAGTGAGCCGATCAAACACAGCCAGACAGAGTCCTCATCTGGACCGGGGGCAAGAGAGGAACTCAAGACAGAAAAGGAGAGGAAAAGTCCAGAAAACAAAAGAATCACCTTCTCATGCCCCCAATAAAGGCAGGGAAGAGATGGACGGAGAAAATGAGAGAAAGGGTTGGAGAGGCGGAAAGAGAAGGGGATGAGGAACACAGAGACAGAAAGTGACGGAAGGAGAGAGACAGAGTGGCAGAGAGAAAGAGAGAGAGAGAGAGAATGGAACCGGAGACAAGGAAAAAGGGAGAGAGAGAGAGAGACAATGAGAGGGAGACGGGGGCTCGTCTCTTTTGTGGCGCCCTTCTCGTTTCCGTGGCGAGGGCGGCAGAGGAGCTAGAGCGTCTCGCTCTCCAACAAACGGAGGAGCCAAGCGGCCCTGAATAGGAGGCTTGATTCGGTCGGCTCCGTCTGTGGACCAGGGAACACTGGGGAGGGAAATTCAATAAGAGACCCAGGGAGGGAGAGAGGGAGAGAGGGAGGGAGAAAGAGACGCACCTTTAAACCATCTCGGGATGATTTGAAAGCCTGAGGAACAAAGGAATCACTCTCGATGGCCTCAATGTCCTTTATCCTTCTCACTTGTTCTGCCAGAGACGTCCCCTCTGAAACACACAGAGGCGAGGGCACATACGCATGAATACACACACAGGGAGGTCACACACACACACACATATATATAGTGAGGTCACGCGCTCGTGAATACACACGCAGTAGGCAGCTCTACACACACACGAGTACGTACTTACAGAATATACACGTCAAACAAAATATAGAAAATACAGGAGGGAGGTCACACACATACACACACACACACACAATATGGGGTTGTCACCTGTCCCCTGTCAAATTTACAGAGGGGCCAGCCTACGCCTGGAGAAGTGAACTGACAGGGGAGCAGCAGCCTGTGTCTCTGCTGGCTAATGCTGCCTGACATCCGCTAAGAGAGGCCCTGATCTGATCCTTAAGGAGAGAGAGATCCAGACAGAGAGAGGGGGAAGAGAGAGAGAGAGAAGAAAGCAGAAAACCAAGAAGAAAGAGTAGAGAAAAATAGACAGACAGGCAGACAGAGAGAGACAGACAGTTCCACCATAAAGGCAGGTAGTCAGGCTCTCCTGCAGAGAACAAACCCCAGCAGCATCTCATCTCCTGCTAAACGCCTGCTATAACAGGACCCATTCATTCAAGTTACCCGCAAAGTCAATCCATCTGAACATCTACGGAGAACATTTTCTTAATATAAAACTGTTTCAATTTGTCTATGGCGTAGGAGGACAGGGATATGATCGTCTGGAAAGTTAGCGACAGAAAGGAGGCTGAACGAGAGTCTGAATGCTGTTATTATTCTACGGCTGTCAATCTTTTGACTGATCCGTCCATATTCATCCCTCTCTTCCCCTCTGGTTCCTCCTCCCCTGCACGCCTCCCTCGCTCCGCCTGTCAATCCCAGCCACGAGCGCTTCAACTTCAGATCCAGTGAGAGAGGCGACGGGGCCCCCAAATAGGAAAACACACACACAGGTAGGCTACACACTCAGTCGCATGCACACACACACACACACACACACACACACACACACACACACACACACACACACACACACACACACACACACACACACACACACACACACACACACACACACACAGGTAGGTTAGAGTAGACACTCAGTGCAATACACTCACACAAACAGTTACAAAAACACATCTGTTGGCTACCCCCTCACACACACGTAAGCTACACACTCAGATACACACACACACACGTAGGCAACACACTCACACATACGTAAGCGACACACTCACACACACACAGGCTGTGACATGAAAACATGGTGTGCATATTCACCCGTATATGAGAGGACTCACACACACACACCAGTTTGGTCTAATGGCAGGAATTAATTTCATCCATTAAGTGGCACAGAGAAGCTGTCACAGCAGATCTTGCATGGCCGGCTGTTTAATGAATAAATGAATATTTGTTTCAGTTTTTCATTTGGTTAGTGTTTGCAGCAATGCGACACATCTCTACACACACATCATTACATGCCACAATCCACACCTGGGTTTAATGGGTGACTATATAACACACACTAAAACCTTCCGCTATAACACACACACATCACCGCTAAAACCTTCCACTGATCAACAACTGATCCGTGGGCCCTGCCCTCCATCTCTGCTTGTCTTCTGAGCACCCCCCCCCCCCCCCCCCAGACACACACACACTAAGCGGTCAGCTAGAGACAGTCCACGCTCGGCAGGAATCCATTAAAGACTGCCTTTTTGACAAACACATTATTGGTAGATAAAATGACTTCCATATGCTGTTTGTCAGATGCCAGCGGAGGGAAGATATGTGTTTCATAGCAAAATCAAATCTAATGGACCTGAGAGAAGGCCTGGTGAGATCCAGACAGGCAGAAATCAATAGCTGCTTCTGAGAGCGCTCCACTACTCTGGAGGTCAAACTGGATATTTAATATTGACACATTATCTGGCAAATTAATTTAGCTGGCCCAGTCAATTGTCACCGCATTAGGGGCACAATGCTGTCGGAGATGGAGTGAGAAGAAAGAAAAAACAGAGGACAAATAGAAAGACAGAGGGATGGAGAAGTGGGCAAGGGGAGAACAATGGAGAGGAGGAAGGAGAGAAAGAGATCAAAATAAGGACAAACAATTACAGCGTAACTAGCAACTCAGTAGCACGTCTGGAAGAAACATCTTTCATCCTTGACTACTGTCATCTAACGGTAGTTTAAAATAACTTTGCTTCTGTAACCACGGTGACCTAAAGAGGAAGTCCCAACTAAAAGGAATTGTTGGAAGCTGTCATTCATTTAAAACCCATATTTCCTCATTAAACATTACCCCAGCAGTTATGGATCATCCTCTTCAGCTGGGAATGTGTGTGTGTGTAAGTGTGTGTGTGTGTGTTTGTGGGTGTGTGTGTGTGGGTGGGTGTGTGTAACCTCCTGTGCACGGGTGAGTGAGTGGGACGGGAAGAAAACTCACTTGCAAACTCATTACCAAAATGAGTTGGACAGGCTCTTGATGAGAGAGTGTGTGTGTGAATCAATAGAGTATTGTTCCCCTAAAGAGCTGTTGGTCTACTTCATTGATTAAGAAGACAGAAGAGAGAGAGAAAATCAAACCGACCAATGAAAGCACATTTCCTGAGCTTTCGCTGTTTGGCAGAGAGAAAAAGAGACAGAGAGAAAGAGAGAGAGAAAGGTGAGTATACAGAATGACATTGTGATAGCAGTGTCGCCCTGCCGTCAGCGGATGGCGCTATTCAACAACACATCGCCACGCAAGCGCCCGAAGTGTCTCCGTAAACTTGACTTTCGTTCCCAGTTTGTCAATCAGCGCCAGTGAGGCCGAATAGATCACGGCCGCTGATTAATTCCAGTAATTGACCGTGCAAGCGAGCTGCTGAATTGCCGCGGCGCTTGTTGTTGTGTGTGTATGTATGTGTGTGTGTTTGTTGGGAATAAATAACGGAAAGTAACTGCTTGTTGTATCGAGGTCGGTCGCAAATTAAGGCTAAATTTAACGGTGTTCTGGATATAATTATATTGCAGAAAGACAGGGAGATAGGGTATTTAATTGATGTGTTCAACTGAACAAGGGCGGAGATGGGGTGGCGGCAAACAGTTGTGCTGCTAACTTAATGGACGAAGAGGAATAAGGAATGTAAACAAACCAAAAACACTGCAGGCTAGTCTTTAAAATCCTTTACAGTGTTTAACAGTATGCAGGTGAGTTTGATTATCCAATTGCCTTCCCACTGCTGGGAGTCGTTCCATGGGTTTAATTGTAGCGGTTGTACCAGATCAAGTGCACCTCAGGTGAGTGATTCTCCCAGTCCAGGTGGGACTGGGAGAGTGATTCCACCCCTTCAGACAGCCAGAACAGATCCCAGCAGTAACAAGGGGAGTAAACACCAATAAACTCAATTTAGGACCAGGCAAGGGCACACATACACACACAGACAGTCCCCTGGTGTCCCAGGTTTCAATAATGTCTGCCCCCCCCTCCCATAGTTAGATGTGTAATTCAATGCCCAATTTGGCCTGGCTCTCACAGGAGGTTTTTTTTGCTGCTAATTGATAGAAATTAAGCCATTAATCAAGCCAGTAGCCATCAGTCAGGCAGGACCAGATGAATACACACTTCCTTAATAACCTCCCTCCCCGTTTAAGGGCTCGTTACCATTAATTTTTAATGCAATTATGCTATTCTTTTACGCTGAGCTCATAAATTACGGGTCTATTGTTGCCGGCTGGCCTTGTAAAACCTCGAGTAATGCTTTGTAGTCTGATCTTCTGCGGCTTCTTTACTCCTTCATCTCTCACGTTTCCAATAACCTGCACTCTAATGATTCAGCTGTGGAGCCCAGCACAGCGGCCCTGAAGATACTCACCTCCCCTCACAACACACACACCCATCCAGCCCTACACACACACCCTCACCCAGCCCCACCTACCCCCCCCCCCACACACACACAAGCCAGCTTGCTTATGGTGTTAAACAGAGGTTCATCCTCCCCCCCAGGGCTCAGGCTCTATCCCCTGTGGTCTGCATCTGTGGTCCACCGCTGGGTATGCTACCCTGGAGATCAGTACACCCACAGCTCCCTCCCCCCTCCTCACACCCACACACACACACCCTGCCATCAGATGCTGTGCTTATCTCAGAGCTGGGGCGGTACCATAGTTGCCACTGTTGCTCTATGGTTCAGTGGATGAAGCAGATACAGTCCTGCTATTTAACTGGACACATGACTGGACTCTTTCAGTCCAGAGGTGTGTTTCTGGATGTGCTAAAGTAGATCAGTGAAGTGTAGACTATCAGCACTGAATTGATTCATTAATTCTGATCATGTTTTGCCAAGGTAAACCCTGCCCTATAACCAGAAAGCTAGTCAGGCCAGGGAAAAGGAGAAGTGACCAAAAGAGACCTTTCAGCAACCCACCCACCTAGTCAGCCTGCCACCCAGCCAGCCAGCCAGCCAGCCAGCCAGACAACCAGACAACCAGACAGCCAGCTTAAAGGAGTAGAGAAGGGTCCAGACCAAGCCCGGTTATTAGAAAGATGTCTGCTCCTTGCTCAGGTAATAGTGCAAGACTGCATTGATTAAGGGTCTGACAGCTTCCGATGCTGGCCCTGAGAATGCATCTAGTTCCTAATGAGCAGCTATTAGACCCATCGATTAGCTGATTTCAATTGACAGCTACCAGGCCAAAGCTGCACGTCAATATTTGCATAACGAATCCCCTGCAGCTAAGGGCATTGACTGATGAGATCCCAGTGAGGAGGGAGGGAGAAGGGGAGGGAGAGAGGGAGAGAACAGAAGAACTAGCAGAACATGAAGAGAGAAAGAGATGGAATTAACTGAGGTAAAGATAAGATGGATCTTATAAAAGACCATGGCCACGAAGCAAAAAATATATAAATACAGAATAATAATACAAAATTATATATATATATATATTTCTCCAAGTGTGTTTGATTTGATCTACTTATTGAAGCCAAACCAACAGAATGGTTCCAAAGCATTCGTACCTCAAGTCCCCTTATGTGTGTGTGTCTGTTTGGTGTGGGAGGTGCGTGTGTTTGGTGTGGGAGGTGTGTGTGGCGCTAGAGGTGTGAATGTGTGTGGTGTTGCAGATGTGTGTGTTGGCCTGAGATGTGGCTGTGGTAGGCAGCCTGCTTAGACTGCTGACGTGTGATTGGCCACAGTGACAGGGGTCAGGGGTCAGGCAGAGGAGACCCAGAAAGCAGCATGGGCCAGATGTCCCCACTGGTCCCACAGGGGAACTGTCCCGCACGTGTGTGTGTGTGTGTGTGTGTGAGAGAGAGAAAGTGTGTGGGGACGCCCACTGTCACAGCAGGTGGCTGAGATGCTCTAATGACGCTACAGCATCACAAGATCCCCTTGAGACACATAACCCATAACCCACAAAACACACACTCCTCCCAGGAATACACACACACACACGTGTCACACACACGTGTCACACACACGCGTCCCGACGCGTGCTAAACCATTCCCTACGGCCCTCACCTATCTTATCACAGCTCTCTACGGACTGTACCCCCCTCCCCCCGCTTGAGTCCTGTCACATTCATCATGACACGTCAGCCCCCCCCCCCCTGATGAAGAAGGGTACCAGGACCCCAGTTACAGGTGTCGCCGTGCACACACTCATTTCGAGTTAGCTACCATCGAGTGTTGCAGCTTTCTAGCCTGAGGGTCTCCCCCCTCCCTCACCCCTAGACCATCCCCCCTTTCCCCCTCCCTACCCTCTAATCCACCTCCCTCTTCCCCGTTGCTCTCTCACCCCCTAGTCTGTCCTAGCGATTCCCATCTCCTGTCTCCCTCCCTCCCTCCCCATCCCTCGTCCGTTCTGTCTCCTCTCTCACCACTCAATAAGGAGGCTGATGAATTCATTAGGCTGACACTGGTCTAATGACAGCTCAACACAGCAGCCACGCTCAGCCATCTCCTGGAACATCTCCCTCCAGTCATCACTCTCCTCTCTCCCTCTCTCTCTGGCTCCTCCCTCCCTCTCTGGCTCTCCATGTCCCCCACTCTCTGTCTCCTCACTTCTCCATCCCTCTCTGCCCCCAACTCTCGCCACCCTCCCCCTTCCTTTGTCCCCCTCCATCCCTCCTCAGTCAACACTGACCTACATCAACTGGTGTTTTGCCATTAGGTCCTGGTTTGTGGGGGGGGGGGGGGAACAGTTAGTAACAAGAGCCAGGTGGTTGTGTCTGTGTGAACTGTGTGGTTATGTGTATGTGTGTCTGCATGTGTGTGTGTGTGTGTGTCTGCAGAGGGCCTGTGTCTGTGATGCATCAGGGAGTCACATTAAAAAGTGAAGCTTTCACAGGCTGAGTGGTGAGGTCTTCAAGACCAGGCCACTCCACTGCGACCCCATCTGCAAGAGGGGGTGTGTGTGAGCGCATGTGTATTTGTGTGTGCGTAGGGAGGGTTATGCTGTAAAGTCACGTCTGTCAGTAATATCTATGTGAATGATATTTGTGTACTTGGTTCTAAACAGCCTTAATAAGAGCAGTTCTAGTGCAGTGTTTACCAGGTGATTAGAGCTCCCCTGCGCCCAGCGTCCTGGCCAGTGTCTGAGACACACAGAGCTACACAGACAACCTGCACTATCTCACTGCATTTCACTGCTATGTTTAGCAAGCTGTAATATGTCTGTGTTCAAGAGAGTGCATGTGTGTGTGTGTCCGAGGGGAAAAGTGCAGTGCTGTCCACTTTCTCCTGCTGGGCTGGTCAGCAGGTCTTTTACGAAGGCCCGGTCATTAAGAAAACACTGGCACAACTCATTACGTAATTGGAGCACGGTCTTTAAAATGAAAATGATGTCATCAGAATCCAGGAAAACGGCTAGATTTACAAACGACACACATCGCCGGTGACCTACAGCCTTGTCGACGTCTAACCCTCAACCCCCTGCCCCCCCCCTCGCCTCCCCTCCCTCTACAAAGCTAGTAATTGATTTCTCTTTTCTCTTAGTGTGTGTGTATGTGTGTTATCAGACAGTTGGGACTTAATGCCCGTTTGGACAATCCACAGCAGGAAAGGTCATGGCCGTGTGTGTGTGAGTGTGTGTGAGAGTGTGTGTGCGTGTTTGTGTGTGTGTGATTAAGCACCATGCCCTAGCTGACCTCTGTTGTCATCTAATAATGTTAAAACTGTTTCATACATTATTGTATTGTCTGCCCTGCACTCTGGCTTATTGAAGCAGAGAGGTGCCAATAACAACAACACAGCACAGCTTGTGGCTCAGTGACATCATCAGTGACATCATAAGGAGATGCTCTCCTAAGAAGGTGAGTGTGGGGTCTGTGTGTGTGGTAGTGAGTGTGTGTGTTTGTGAGTGTGTGTGAGTGTCTTTCTGTGTGCGTGTGTGTGTTATGTGTGTGAGAGAGGTGTGTGAGTTCTGGCAGGCCTTGGTGTGACCCTTCCCCTCCATGTGTCCCCAAAAGTCATTTCTGTTCCTCCTCCACCCCACACACACCCCAACCCTGCAGTCTGGGACCACCGGCCCTGTCTTGATGAAGTGTGAAAGAGCCCCTCGCGCCTGCTCGCCCGCACACACACACACACACACACCTTAACGTCTCAACGCACTCTTTCCCACACTGAAACTTGACCGAAGCAAGAGGAAGGGCCTCCTGCACTGAACTACAGAAAGGTACAAACACACACACACGCCATATTTTCCTGTACAGAGCAGTGTGTACCCTCCTCCTGTCTGCTGCATGACCTCTGTCTGAGGGCAGCCCTTACCAGGAACACATGGCAGTCAGCCACCCAGAGCGCTCAGTGTGTGTGTGTGTGTGTGTGTGTGTGTGTGTGTGAACGCAATGGTGGGCTTTAGAGTGACCATGTCCACACACAAACACATTCTCTGCTTTCTATCTCTACTCAAATACTAAAAACTAAAAAATCTGTTTCGGAAAATAGATAACCGATCATTCCGCACGAATTTGTGAGGGCGAGCCTGATACCTTGTTTGTCAAGGTTAACATTCTAATACATCAGAGTGTGTTGTCCAACCCAACATCGCCAGCGAAACACCGGGGGTAATTGATAGGGGTGACCCGTAAAACGATTACCGATCCGCCAAGGGTGAAAGGTTGCTGTCAATCATCCGTCCATTTGACCCATGCTCGGCAGAAGGCTATGCGCACGCAATCTTTGCGTAATCTAGGCTATTACGGGAATTGGTGCACCAACAGCTCTATTTAAATCAAACATCCAGGTGGAGACGGTGCTGTAGATTATATATGGTGCAGGCATCTGGCCCCTTTCGTCCCTATAGGTGGCCTGCCTGCCCCTGTGACAGTCACACGCAGGCGTCCCCGCATCACATTATCCCGGTAACAACAGGGGTCGCGTTGGGGTTAGTAGAATTTGCCACGCGCTCCACTTCTCCCCTGAACCGCCTGGGAGGCCACCTAATCACCCACCGTCGCGTTTCAAAAGAAAAAAAATCAACTTTAAATTTGCGGTGATGAAAAATCAATAAAGCAGTAATTGCTTGGCTTATCACTGTGCGAGCGAACAAATTGGGGAGAGGAGAATGCTGGCGTCCGCGTGGCACCGTTTGGCTGCAGCCAGCCAGCGAGCGGAGTTTGGGTTCAGTGGGCCAGTGAGAGAAAGGTCTCCTCGTGATAATTAAATCTTCTCACACTGATTTCCTGCCAAATTTATTTCCCCAGGGTCCATAACTCTGATTCAGTGCTTACAAGCCAGGCATAACTAATCATTTCAACCTGGGGGAACCGCTAATGTGAATGGGGGAGAGAGAGAGGAAAAGAGTGAGAGGAGGAGGAGGATATCGTCTGCTGGACGACACTATCCCGCTCCAAATCAAACAGCATTTAAGGAGATAGAAATGTCTGAGGCGCTGCTACATATCTAAAAAAAAATCTTTACTTTGGATTTAACGTGAAAATATGTTGGCTATAACCTAGTTTTCTTTCACTGGTCAACATGAAAACAAATCTCAAGCATAATTCTTGCAATGGGCAGAAACATGACGTTTATGTAATTGATGGGACAAATAACAAACATAAAAGCAGTTTAGCTGTCGGTTCAATATTCCTCCGACCGTTCTCGGTACTATTATTGTGTTGAACATAATAACGCAACAAATAAGGTAATCCATCGCAAATAACGACAAGCGATGAGAGCATTCTCGGGATCGATCTGAAATCAATACAAAGCAGATTTTCTTACATCAAAACCAGTGAGAGTGAATTTCCCTCAGACTACACAATAGAAACACTGCGTGGCCGCGACTGCAGAGCCTCCGGCAGCAAGTCTGTGGGGAGACAACAGACAGTAGGCTACCTGAAATATTACAGGGAACACACACGCGCGCGCACACAGTCTCTGTAAAGTGAAAAAGCCACTGAAGAATGTTAGGGCCAATCATGATATAACTGTAAGCCGTTATTCACGGAGTATCACTCTCTTCCACTCTCTCTTCATAACACTTCAGCATCTCTCGGAGTGACTTAATGCCGGGAGATAATAGACACGAGATCACCCGTGTTTACCAGGTGCCGAATATCTCCACGTGTCCTTCAAGCAGGAGCAGCCCCGCGCGCCGTGGTAATTAAAACATTTAAAGCAGCACGAGCCCTCTCGCTCCCCGGGTGTGATACGGGGGTCACGCGCCTGTAGATTCTAATTTGCGCGTCATTTGTATTCATGACAGGAAGGTGCTAAATATTTAACAGCAGTCCAGCAGGAGTTTGTATTGTTAGGCTTTCGAGGTCAAATAATTTGATTTCCAGGCAGATTACATTAAGCATCAATGTCCAATACCGAACTCTCACTTTCCTCTCATTTCCGGTCTTTTATTGCTGTAAAAGATAGGGCCACAAACGGGAGGATGAGAGATTAGGGGCGCTTGTTATCCGTAGGACTATTTATTGTTTTCAATTAGAATGCGGATCAAATAATTTGTTATGCACGGCCGTTTTGCGCGCCATGATTTTCATGCGGGTGTGGTAATGAGATTGTAAACGGCAAATTCTAAATTTGACAAATCGTTTAGTGCAGAATATAACCACACCGACACTGCCGCTGCCGCATATCAAACGATACGAATAAATGTAGATGCTACAGACAGCACTAAATCTACCCGTGCACAAAATAGTCTAGAGATGCTAAAGACCTCTCTGTTGGTCTCCCGCGTTACTTCTCAGTCTATTTCAGTCCAACGCTCCGGGACCGGAGACCCAGACACGAGGCTCTTTAGGCCTGGGCTGGTGATTGACAACAGGGCTTGTTAGAGCGGTATGAGGCGTTAATGGATGCGAGGTCGGCAGAGAGGGGAGAGGCCTGGCGGAATATCTAATAGCCTTATAATTCCCAAACACACACACACACACACATACACACACACACACAGAGACACACAGACAGGACCCCTGACCCGACCTACACACCGCGTAATTAGGGAAACAGTTATTTCGTTTTAATGCCAAAAGAGCAATACCTAGTATATATCTCCGCTAATGATATGGGTTAAAAAGCTATTATACGTCCCATTAAAATATATGATCTTCCAATGCGCCAGCAGTTGGAGGTGACGAGGAAGGAGCAGCGGACAGCAGTTGCATGTGGACTGCAACCTATCGCTTTATCCACACCGTAATCACACCGTATGCGTCAAAAAACATTGAAAGGTAGCCGTTATAGCTCGACGGCATCGGGTTGACTAACACGGGTTACCGATGCATCGGCGATGGCGGTGTTTTGAGTGTGCGTAGGCCTTAAAGAGGCGTGGGTGTGCACCCGCGAGGTCATCAAGCATTTGACATTCATTTCCATAGTGACGGGATGGCGACTCGCCTCTGTCCCCTCGCGCCTCTGAACGACACAGCGCATAAAAAGAGGAGGAATTAACGGTCCTAATGAGGCCTGGTTTGATCTGCACACGTGAGCACCCCCCCCCCCCCCCCACACACACACACACCCACACAAACACACACTCCTGATTTGTCTGAATTGTTGATACATTTTCAGCCTTCTTCCATCCTTACTCTGGAGAGCAAACAATCTTTCTCTCTCTACCCCCCTCTGCATCTCTCTCTCCTCTTTTCTCTCCTCTTCTCTCTCCATTCCCCTCTTTCTCTATGGTCTTCTGCTTGTTGTTTTAGTCAATGTAAAACAGAGGTGGCTTTATGCCATCACTGTCTCTCTCAGGCAGAGCCTATATGGTCAGCACATATCCAATAGCCAAATAGCCATAGCCAAATATCCCACCAGATATCCCAGTATAAATCTAACCAGAGATCCTTACAGATCCCATCATGGATCCTTAGAGATCCCATCAAAGATCCCACAACAGATTTACCCAGAGATTCCACCAGAAACCCCAGCATAGATCTAACCATATCCCACCAGATATACCACCACCACCACACAGCTAGCATCCGGCTAGCACATATACTGACTTCCTCCCTCCCTTCCTCCCAGGCCTTCCGATTCTTGTCAGAACACCCTGGTGTATTAGCTCAACGCCCCTGAGCTAGCACCATCTCTAACACCTTCTCTGAGATCATTAAAGAGAATATGTTCTCTCCTCAATAACCTATCTGGGTAAATAAAGCAGATCAATAACACAGTTAGCTAGGACGGATATACAACAGACAATGGATCTCTCTCTCTCTCTCTCTCTCTCTCTCTCTCTCTCTCTCTCTCTCTCTCTCTCTCTCTCTCTCTCTCTCTCTCTCTCTCTCTCTCTCTCTCTCTCTCTCTCTCTCTCTCTCTCTCTCTCTCTCTCTCTCTCTCTCTCACTCTCACTCTCACTCTCTCTCTCTCTCTCTCTCTCTCTCTCAACTTTCCCTTTCAACCGCCCTTCCTGCCCTCAGTCGGGGAGAGGAACGCATCTCTCAAACAGAGAATACTTTGCTAAATGACGACCATGGGGGCCAAATATTGATCATAGGGCAGACCCCCCTCCACCCTGTACAGCACAATAATAATAGCCGCTCAGCCCACAGATAACACATGAATCCAGGTGGCCCTACATCAGACCGCTCTCGTCTGGACTGGAACATTCTGAGGGGCGGAGGAGGGGGGCAGGGGTGGGCACTGTTCCCTTTGTTCATTTGGGCCTTTTTTGCAGATCAACTGGAACTTTCTAGTAGGGCTTAACCACTGAGCCCCTGAGGGGAAGACTGGGAGACCCCTGTGACCCGCTGTTTAACTACAACCCACCTCCTCTATTGAGAGCCCGGTGAGGAGAGGGAGTGTGTTTCTGTGTGTGTGTGCGCGCGCGCGCGCGTGCGTGTAAGTGTGATGACGATGAAAGGGTCAAAAGGGTCACTTTGAAGAGTCCTTCTAAAACGCTTATTTTTGTCTCCGCCAAAGACACACACGCACACACATGCACACGCACACACACACTCACCGGGAATGAAAGCAGTGCCTGGCAGGCAGCAGTGCTGCACATAGTGGGGCTGAGGGCAGGCTGGAGAGGGCCTTAGTTAACACAGGAGGAACAGTAGGAGAGAGATGAAGTGGCTCTGAGCGGAGGGGAAGGAGTCAATTGATTCCAAAAAAAAAAGAGGCGAGATTACAGCGTGAACTTTGCTTAAGAAACACGGCTCACTAGGAGCTGGGCTCCGTAGCCCAGAGCCAAACACTGACTCAACACTTTGGCAATGCTTCCACCGAGAGAGAGAGAGAGAGAGAGAGAGAGAGAGAGAGAGAGAGAGAGAGAGAGAGAGAGAGAGAGAGAGAGAGAGAGAGAGAGCGGGGTGGCAGAGAAGGGAGAGAAGGAGAGAGAGAGAAGAAGGGAACCGAGAGGGAGTGGGGGTAACAGAGAAGGAGAGAGAAAGAGGGGGAAAGATGGAAATAGAGGGAAAAAGAGAGGGAGAGAGAGAGGGATGGAAATAAAAACAGAGAGAGACAAACGGCACATGGTGGGAGGGTGAAGAGAAGGAGCAAGGGAAATGAAAAATAGAATGAGAGAATTGACAGGCAAAAAATGAGGGTGGGAAAGAGTGTAGGAGAGAGATTGAATTATTTCCTCCAAGAAGTGAAAGACCAAAGCGGGTTTTGCTGGGCTAATTAATTTCTGATGGCCGGCCTTTCATTGGGCTAAAAGGTCAGCTAACTTTAAAGGTCAGAAAGATGCCTGCTGAACCAAACCCACAATTACTCTGAGAGAGAGAGGCAGGGAGAGAGAGATAGAGAATAGAAATGAAAGTGAGTAAAAGAGGGAGAGAGAAAGACAGAGAGGAATAGAGAGAGGAAGTGGCAAGGAACACGTGCACACTCAAACATATCCATGTCTACATGTCTGATTGACTGACTGGCTGCACATGCACAACCTGAGGGCCGGAAGTGCTCATACAAGCACGTACGCACGCACGCACACACACACGCACACACACACACACACAGGATCACTCACCTTCCTCCTTCTTCTTCCTGGCCTCCTCCACTCTCTTCTCCTTGGCTTTCAGTATGTCATCCGTCTTGGCTGAAGAGAAAGAGAGACAGAAAGGGGGACAAATTAAACAAACGAGACATTTACATTTAGTCATTTAGCAGACGCTCTTATCCAGAGCCACTTACAGTAAATACAGGGACATTCCCCCCGAGGCAAGTATGGTGAAGTGCCTTGCCCAAGGACACAACGTCATTTTGCACGGCCGGGAATCTAACCGGCAACCCTCAGATTACTAACCCAATTCCCTAACCGCTCAGCCACCTGACCCCCAAAAATTATTTGTTTAGAGGTTACAGCTAAAATAATCTGATTGGATGTGGTAAAAAGAAAGGTGTTCTAGTAACGTCTAGAGAGAGAGAAGGAGTCAGCGAATTAAAGAGACAGCGCCAGAGTTACAGTCTTGTGCCTTGTGTTGGTAGGGCCACACTGCATGAGCAGCACACGGAGAACAGACCACAACTTGAAGGTGACCTAACCCAACGTACAGCACTGCATGATGCCATCTAAACTGCACCCTCATGAAGCGTGAGGTGGCGTCCACTCCACTCCAGCCCTGTCAGCCTGGCTTCTCAGAAAGCCTCCACAGGGCTGGCACGCTGGCACGCCTCGCTATCGATCGTCCAGGTATCAACCACCCGGCTTCCCGATTGGTGGACGCCTCGGAGTCGGCTTCCTGGTCTACCCACAATCCAGTTCACCTTCCCCAGACTACTGCTACCGGAGAAGAAGTCCGGCACAGTGGTGGGAGGGAAAGACAGCAAGTGTGTGTGAGGACGCCCCCGCCTCCCCCCGCGCGCGCGCTTCCCCAATAATGAAGATGTATAATAGATTACGGGGGGGGGGAACTACTAGGACTAGGGAGGGGGAGAGAACTACACCCTGGCAGCACTATCAATACAGCCTGTAAATTAATTACATTCCTGTTGCAGCACATCACCTATTCCAAAGCACTGGGGTCCTCTAAGGAACCATTCTGCCTTATTGCTGCCTCGCTAGCGTGATGAGTGAGCGATGTAAGATTGAGTCTCCAATATCATTAAACTTAATGAGTTTAAACTTTCTGAAACAGAGAGGGTTGGCACAGGGTAGAGTTGGTGTATGGTTTGTTTGCGAGAGCACAAGACTGTGTTTGCGTTGGGGCACTGGAGTGGGTGTTTGACTGAGTGCAGGGACTAGGGAAATGTGTGTGTGTGGAGGCAGGCAGCAGGTCCTAACCCTCTACTGGTGACTCTGCTAGTCTCTTTGTTGGGTAATCACAGCAGACAAAGGGCCGTCACAGTCCTGATACACTCCATCATGAAGTGTTGCTTCTCTCACACAACGACCCCTCTACTCTACCACCTCCTCTCTCACTCTCTCGCTCTCACTCTCTCCTCTATCTCTTTAATGCCCTTTCTTCCCTCCTCCCCACATCCCTCTGTCCTCCACCTCCTCAATGACACAGTTGAATTGACTTCTGTTTAGTTTATTTGTCCCCCGTTCACCTGTCACCCCCCAGCCCTGAGCTCGTGGTCCTCTTATCCTTCCACTTAAAGCCCCTCCCTCCCTCCCTCCCTCCCTCCCTCCCTCCCTCCCTCCCTCCCTCCCTCCCTCCCTCCCTCCCTCCCTCCCTACGCTGGGGGCGTCAGCAGCAAATCACTCTGTTTATCCTGCTCTCATCTCACCGCTGCCTCAGGGGGCTGCAGCCCCCACAAACAATGTCCTCTCTCCCGGCCTCTATTACAGTCTCTTAGCAAGCCTCTATTATAGCCTCTCTCCCAGCCTCTTTTACATATTCTAATACAG
>NC_090060.1:7683231-7709075 GCF_038355195.1 Osmerus mordax
AGCTGCTGCTATCAAGAGGATTTAAAGATGCCCATGAAATATTAACAAACAAAACAATTAGAAAGAGATATCTTACAAATTCAATTAATTATTCAGTACAAGTAGACTCTGCCAGGCTTTTCCACTCTGCTTCCTGCTGGAGGGCTATTCTGAGGGGCATTCATTCGGCCTCAGATAGCTAGACAGCGCTTGATGCTGGCTGATGATGAATGACCCCACTGGAAGAGCTGCTGAGTGTGTCAATAGGACTACAACTCCATAGAGCCTCAGTGTCCTAAGGACTACAGCTCCATAGAGCCTCAGTGTCCTAAGGACTACAGCTCCATAAAGCCTCAGTGTCCTAAGGACTACAGCTCCATAAAGCCTCAGTGTCCTAAGGACTACAACTCCATAGAGCCTCAGTGTCCTAAGGACTACAGCTCCATAAAGCCTCAGTGTCTAAGGACTACAGCTCCATAAAGCCTCAGTGTCCTAAGGACTACAGCTCCTTAAAGCCTCAGTGTCCTAAGGACTACAGCTCCATAGAGCCTCAGTGTCCTAAGGACTAACAGCTCCAAAAAAGCCTCAGTGTCCTAAGGACTACAACTCCATAGAGCCTCAGTGTCCTAAGGACTACAGCTCCATAAAGCCTCAGTGTCGATAGAAAGTCCAAATTCCAACTCATTCTCTAGAGCTATCCCCGGCCCGACCACCCAGGGCATGTCTTGGCCCCCTCCCACTCGGTGGGGGTGGGGGGAATGAGGGGGTCCTGAGAGTCTAACCTCAGTGTGCCCCACTGTAGGAGGGGGATTCGGGTTCAAGCTGCAGGTCTATCACCCTTGCTTATGAACAACAGGCCTTGGCTTGCACCGATCTCGACATTTACCACCTCCCCCTGGGACACAGAGACCCTGGACGGAGCAGAGAGCATTGTGGGATTCAACTGGGAGAACCTGAAGCCTCCGGTGGGTGAAAGGATCAGAATGAGCAGATAACCCAGAGGACCACACACACACACGCACACACACACACACACACACACACACACACACACACACACACACACACACACACACACACACACACACACACACACACACACACACACACACACACTGCCCTGAGGAAAACACACAGCTCGAACAGCAACAACAGAACTACAGGTCTTTAACCCTGCAGAAGGCCAAGCAGATGTCATGACTGGTTATGGAAATAAAGCATCACTCACAGTAAGACATGCACATTCACACACACATAATCCAGAGTATTAGAGGAGAGACTAGGTTCAAGTAGAGGGGAAGGAAATGAGGAGAGAAGGATAGGAAAGGAAAGGGGGAGTAGTGAGGAGAGGTGTAGGTTAGAGGAGAAGATGAGAGAGGTGTAGGTTAGAGGAGAGGTCCGGAGAGAGCTATATGAACCAATCCATAATGCAGAGATCATACAGTGAAATATTCAGGAGGACTGGGGCAACCATGACACCTCACCCTCCTCACCCTCCTCACCCTCCTAACCCTCACCCACACTATCTCTCCTCTCTTTGGCTCACTGTCTTGGTCTCCTCTCCCGCTCTTATCCTCTCCTCCCAGTCTCCACGCCTATCTACCCCTCTCCTCACCCCCCACCCCCTCATGCAGTGAAGAGTCTGGTTCTTGGAACTTGATAGTACACCGCTGGGGTTAGGTGTGTATGCGTGCAAGAAGGTTTTTGTGCATGGTGTGTGGCAGTTGGAGAAGTGTGTGCAGGCCGGGTGTTCAAAGGTCTGTGTGTGTGTGTGTGTGTGTGTTGGTGTGTGACGGCCAAAGTGTTCAATAGAGAAGAATAGAGTTGAGTACAGAGCTGAGCTTTACTGCTGAAAGCGTGCTGGATCTATTGTGACGAGTGTGGAACCCCCCCCCCCCCCCACACACACACACACACACACACACACACACGAAACGCTAGCTCTGTTAATAGTCTGTTGGACACTAGACAGTTGAGAAGGGCGGCCACTTAGAAGAGAGAGCAGAGGGAGCCCAAAGAGAAGAAAAGAACATGAAAGAGAGGAGAGTCTTTCCACACTCCCAGGGGTCAGGACAACCCCACCAGTGTTTTTTACAAGATTAACATCAGACCATCACTAAGCTCCGATGCTGGGGGCAGATCAGTAACTGGGAACAGAATAAAGAATGTGACGAGACAGAGAGATAGATCCAGAAATAGAGACTAGAGGAGAAATATAGAGAGAAATACAGAGAAACAGAGAGGGAGAGAGGAGAGAGAGAGGGGCGGGGGGGGCCTCTCATTGGGGTTAGATCAGAGGCAGGCACCCCCTCCTCCCGCTTCTACTCCCTCTCTTTTCTCATCTCTTAATGCTTATTTTCATCACTTTGCTTAAAATATTGATAATCAATTAGAGCTACGTCTGTTTTGCTACAGAACCACTGTCACGGCCTATCACGCTGTCAGACACCATCAGACGCCCTCACCCTGAGCGTCTCTGCTCTGCGTGGAGTGTGTAATGGGTCTGTAGTGTGTGTGTGCAGTGCAGTGTGTGTCTATAGGTTGTGTGTGTGTGTGTGTGCTGAGGGGGGAGTCATTAGCAGAGGAACATGGCCTGGGGTGCTATCACCTATTCCCTTTCATTATGAGACAGAGAGAGAAGGTGAGAGAGATTATTAGAACTTTGGAATGATCACAAAGCGTCTGCCCGCCCTGTCAGATCCCCCACTACGTGTAATTCATCTGCCTCCCCCCTCCCTCCCTCCCTCCCCCTCCCCCAACCCGCCACAGTAGCTGCAGCCAGTGGTTTGGACGCGCTAGCTCCCTGTCCTCCCCCCCCCATCTCTACCTTCCTCTCCCCCTCCCTCCCTATCCTCCCTCCATCCCTCCTCTGCGCTGCCTCTCTCTCCCACAATCCCCATTCACGCCTCGCCCCCCCCCCCCCCCCCTTTTCACCTTGCCCCTCCCCCCACCTCGGCCCCCCAGCCAGAGGTTTGGACAGGGACATTATTCATGAACATCTGCAGTGTGCTGAATATTCTCAGCCTTCTGCATGATGAAGGGAGAACTGGCCCTTTGACTGTAGAATGAACATGCCGGCGCCCTGATCAGGACACAACACTGGCTGGAAGGAAGGGGGGTGGGGGTGGGGGGGGGACGGAGAGGGGGGATACAGAGGGAGGGATGGAGAACAGATTCAACTTTCCTAATGTTAGATGTTATGAGTACAGACTGCTGATAATGAAGATACTGTGATAACGTGTAGGACTGTGTCATGGCCGTGCAGCATCATTCTAACCCTGGTCTCTACTCGCTCACCTGTCCAGCCCAGTGCTCTCTCAGCTCTCTCAGCTGTCTATATCAATCCAGCACCTGCCCTAACCCCAGCCCCAACCCTAACCTCAGCCCCAACCCCAACCCCAGCCCTAACCCCAGCCCATAGCTCAAGTCGTGGCCACAACCCCAGCCTCAGCCCTAGCCTCAACCCCAGTCCACTCAGACAGGGTTAGTTTTCAGGTAAACATCTCTCCTCTCCTGGGTTTCCTTTAACATGAAGGCCTCGACCTCTTCCTCTCACCAACAGGGGAAGCCCCCCCCCCCCCCCCCCTCTCTCTCTCTCTCTCTCTCTCTCTCATCTCTCTCTCTCTCTCTCTATCTCTCTCTCTCCCTCTCTCTCTCTCTCTCTCTCTCTCTCTCTCTCCCTCTCCCTCTCCCTCTCCCTCACCAGGGGTGGTGTCTCGGATGTAGGAGGGATGCCAGTCTTCCTCCACTCCTCCTCTCTGTGTGTTTACGGCCCCCTGCCTGCACTCACCCCCCTGGAGACACGATGCTACAGCCAGCGCCTCAGTCTCTCCTCCTCCCCCTCCTCTCCAGCCAGTATCCCTCCCCATCCCCTCCTCCTCCACTCTTCCCCCTCCTCTCCTCCTACCCTTATCTCCTCCTCTCCCCTACTCCGATCTCCTCTTCCCTCTACCCCCCACCCCCCTCCTCCCCCTCCCCCTCCCCCAGTGTCTCTAGGATCAAACAGAGCAGACCTGTGGCAGGGAGCACCCCGACAGAGAGCCCGGAATGACCTGGAACACGGGCGCCAACGGCTCCTCTCCTCCACTCACACTGATAATCCACGCAATAGCATGGCAGGGATGAGAGGAACGAATGAACTGGGCTGGGTTTATCTCGGATATTATATATGAACTGGATTGAGGTGGGGGAGAAGGAGTATGATAGAGAGAGATGGACAGAGAGAGAAAGGAAAAAAACTGAGAGAGGCAGACTCGACAGCTGGCCCAGTCAGAGCAGACAGGTTGTGTTTTGACGGCGGCTGTGCGTTCGGCTGATTGAGCGTGGCAAAGTGGGTACAGCGCGGCGGCCAGGGCCTAACCGCCTCTGACAGGCCTGTCAGGGGGAGCGGGCAGCGCAGGGGCAGGGTGACTTTCATCTCCAAATCGCCGGCTTACGTTCTCAAAAAAGCCCCCCCCCGTCCCACCCTGTCCCACCATTCCCCCTCAGAAAAACAAAAAACGCACACACACACACAACTAAATCCCTGTAAATCTGTTCTGGGTCTGACAGATAATTTCTCAGAGAGGAGAGATGGGAAGTCTGAGCTGAGACAAATGTGGTTAGGGTTGGGTTAGGGTAGCAGAGAGGGTGTGAAGTGCAGGGTTAGGGAGGTCAGAGGACAGGGTGTGGAATGGTTGATTTGCTACCTCTCTGTCTGTACCCTGTTTTCTCTTTGTTTCTCCCTCTCTGTCCGTCCCTCTCTCTGTCCGTCCCTCCCTCCCTCTATCCCTCACTCTCCCCTCCCCTCCCTCCCTCCCTCCCTCCCTCCCTCCCTCCCACCCCTCCCTCCCTCCTCCCTCCTCCCTCCCTCCCTCCCTCCCTCCCTCCCTCCCTCCCTCCCTCCCTCCCCTCCCTCCCTCCCTCCCTATCCCCACTCTCCCCCCCTCCCTCCCTCCCTCCCTCCCTATCCCCCACTCTCCTCCCCCCCCCCTCTCCCTCTCCCTCCTCTCTCCTCCCCCCCCCCCCTCTGCCATGTTCTCCAGGACAGAGTCCCTGTCTGTTATCCACTTTCTCGTTCTCCTATTCTCTTCCGTCAAACCTTCCTACTCTGCTCCCTCTCTTTTCTTCATTCTTCTTCCCACTGTCTTCATCCTTCCTCATCCCCCTCTCCCACTGAAAGCCACAGAGAAAGAAAAGGAGAAAGACAGAGAGAACGAGAGGATAGAGGGAGGATAGACCTCGCTCCAGCCGTCCTTCTGATCCTCTCGCTCCACGTTTCTATCCCGCTTCGCCTTTTTTTTCTTCTTTTTATTTAATTTTCTGGATTCGTTTGTGTCTGCGACGGCGAGCTGTGAAATGAATCTTTATCCTGGTTTTGTTGCGCGTCCTTCTCTCTCACAATGAGTGTCAGTAATTAGCAGGCTGCTCAGGTGTTCACCAACGCCTCAGAGAACCAACTTTAGGCCTTTTGTTCTCATAACACAATACCGCCCACATCTGCCTCCTCTCTCTCTCTCTCTCTCTTTCTCTCTCTCTCTCTTTCTCTCCCTCTCCGCGCGTCCTGTTAACACCCACACACTGTGTTACACAATCCTTCTTGGAGCGTGCTCCTCTTTAAAACTCCATTACTGCGACCTCTTGGTTCCTCCTAACCCAATTAGACGTACAAGCTCCTTCAAGTCATGTAGCGTAGCGTCGGCCTTCCTTCCCTCTCTCCTTCTCACGCTCTCTCTCCGTCTCCTTTCCTCTCTCTCTCTCCCTCTCTCTTTGTCCACATCTTCTTCTCTTATCCTTCTCCCCTCTCTCTCCCTCTCTCTCTCTCTTCTCTCTCTCTGCATATTCCCGCCTGCATCTACCTCTCTCGTCCTCCGCCTCACATCTCTCCCATCGCTCGTTGTGTTTCCGTCTCTCTCTCCTGGGTGTCCCCCTGCCTGGTGTCTCTCTCCAGGTCTGGGCTCATCTTCAGGGTGTGTCAGGGTTAGTTTACATGCAGGCTCACTCCGAGCTGATTGGACCCATCCACAGTCTCCCTAGCCAACGGGGAAGCGAGTGATCACCAGCCAGCTGTAGGTCTACCTGTGGCTGATGTCCCTGACCTAGAAAAAACCCATGAGCTTTCCTTATGTAACAGTAACGTGTTGAGCATTAAGATCAACAGTATTTTGTAGTCGTGACTCAGTAAAACGTAAGTTAACAACAAGAGCAGCACTAGGAAGTGCTTGTGGATCCCTGGAATGTCTGACTGTAAAACACACACACACACAACACACAAACTGACCTAGCCAATCTTTTTAAACACAGGCCCTGTCTCAGTGTGTGCCTCTATTACAGGAAGAGAAGCCATTTCAAAGAAGCACAAAAACTGGGAGTGCAGAGGCAGAGCTTAAGTCGCCATAACACCAGTATTTAGCCAATGCCCTCTGACCTTTAATCAGAGGAGAGCAGTGATTGGCCCGGCCCAGGTAATGACAGTTAAGATCAGTCAGATTTGTAAGTCAATCTGCATACCGACAGACACACTCATCCTCCTCCTCTTAAAGATCAAACCCTGTCTTCCTAATGGACAGGACTGAAGTGACCTGCTGCTTGTGTTAGGTCTGCTTTGGAGTGGGACAAGGGTACTATTTGGGCATGTATGTGCATGCGTCTGCAAGTGCATGAGTGTGTATGAGTAGGTCATGATTTTGAGTGTGTGGGTGTGTCTCGGGTGTGTGTGAGTGTGTCTCCCGACTGCATGTTATCTCCGAGTTTGTGTGTGTGTGTTGGAGTGTGTGTGTGTGTCCCCTCCCAGAGTGTTAATCGCTCTCCTGTGTTTAATAGCCACAATCAGCGTGTTCTGCTTCTCCTGACTGGCTGGATCGTCTGTAATGACGTTAGGAAGAAGACTTGACTGGCTCTAATGTGGAAGTCATGGCACTTGAGCGATGGAGAGGAGATATGCCGGGATTAATCACTCCCATATTCCAATCCCGCGATGCTTAAGGCCCGCCTTTAATCAACTTAATTCATAAAACAACCGACTCGCACAGCAATTTCAAGGTCTTTATATTCATATAATGAAAAATGTATCACAGCCCTAATTGTTTAGGCTGGGACTTAAATTGTTGCTTTAGTTAATGTTGGTAGCTGTGTGGAGCACCGCAGGGGGGTGATGGGGTGGTGGTGGTTTGGCAGTTTCTCTTATGCTGTGTCTAGGGCCTGCACACACAGGCACTCCAAAAACACCCACCCCGGGCATGCACACACACACACACACACACACACACACACACCCCTGCAGATGGGCTAGCCCATATCGATCCTGCTTTTAAGCTCCTCAATAATAGATCCCTATAGCAGTCTGCCATGGCTGCACAACTAGCTTAAAAAAACACTAATTACATCATCGCTGGAAGGACAGCATTGATCAGCGGCATTATGGGGAAATTAAACTGCTCCCCCCCAAAACTGGATCAAAGAGAATCAAGTGGCTTAGCGGTCTCTCACAGGGGCCAGCGAAGTGGGAGTGGATCATCACCCCTGGACACACACACACACACAGTTATGAATATACAACGCAGAAGAGCACTAAAATTCACTGCCAGCAACATCTTTGTTTTACAGTCCTGCTTCTTACGGTCTGTGTACCCGTCATCTGTCTGTCTCTCTCACGCTCTCTCTCTCTCCCTCTCTCCCTCTGTGTGTGTGTCACTCTCTCTCCCTCTGTGTGTGTGTGTGGACTGGAGCATGTTTCCAGCTAACCCCCGGTTTGAATAACAGAGAGGAGCCCCTGCTGGTTCATCTGGTCTGCTATTGGTGCCCCGAGACCCCCTAACCCCCCCCCCCCCCCTCCCCCCCCCGCCTGGGCCCCCCGGACCACCAGGCCACTGCTGGGGAGACGTATTCATGGGTGATTAACAGTCCCCAAGCTGTGACACACACATCACAACCACCTGAGATCACCCTGCCTGGAGCAGCAGACAGGTGTGTGGTGTGTGTGTCGCAGCTTGGAGACTTTGGGGACAACAGAAAAAAAAAGAAAAACCTTCTTCCTGGTCTACAACTCTAACAACTGTTCTGTTCAAAGCCACTACTGCTAGGCCAAGAATGACACATATATGCCATATACAGGCAGCCAGTACTAAGTTAGTTAGCTTCATCAACTCCACTTGTGCTTACACATTGTGCCCCAAATCTACTTAGCAGCAAATCCTGGCTTTCCAGCCCAGCGCACCAGACAGCACACTGGGAGAATGGGCTTACCATGGCATTGTTCTAACTGGCTTTTCTGGGGGAATTTGCAGGGCTAATGTTTGGTTTACCGAAAAATATTTAGGACAAAATATAAAGTAGTTGAGCTGGCCCCCGTCACATGTTGAAGGAGGAGGTGGTAGTGCGGGGGTAAAGATGATTTGGAGGCCTCTCTGTTATCAGATCATCTAAACTAGAGGAGATTACACATTCTCATCCCCAGCCTACAGCAGCTAGGACCGCTGAGCCAGATTAGCACACACACACAAACACACGCACACACACACACACACGCAGGAAGGCCCTCTGTGGAAGACAGAATGGCGTAGAGGACGGGAGGGGATGGAGAACGTGGAGGAGGGATAGAGATTACTCTCACAATAATACATATTTCTCTCCATTCTCTCGTTACAGAATGGCCCTCTCACTCCCTCTTTCTCCCTCCCTCCCTGTCTCATTCTGTGTTTCTATCCAGAGATCCATTTGTCCCTGGCCAAAGCTGATAGCTGACACTGCTTCATCAAGAGCTGGAGCTGCAGGCCTGGGCCAAGTAGAGATGTTGACAAGCGAGGACAGAGAGGAGAGGAGAGGAGAGGAGGAGAGAGAGCCCAACAGAAATCCCTGCTGTAATTCCCATAGCTGTAATCCACTGGGTTTAATGTGTGTGTATGTGTGTAGGGATTATACATTTTTATCATTGATGCTCATCCCCTTGTCTCTCTCAGGGTGTGTATGTGTGTGTGTGAGTGAGTGAGTGAGTGAGGAGAACGAGAGAGCAGACAGGATAACAATATAACAAGGATTGGAACTCTATCGTCAAACCTCATGTACTGGTCACTATCCAACTCACTATCACAACACCTGTTCCTTCTCTCAGCTTAGTCTGATGACTGCTTAACTGAGACCTCCTAACACCCCCCCCCCCTGCCTCACACACACACACACACACACACACACACAACATCCCCATTTCTTTTGTTTGTCTCTTTTTTCTTTCTTTCCTCGATTTATCCCTTTTCCTCTCCATCTCTTTCTCCATTTCCACTACGTAGGCCAAAATTCAGATGGATTCTAAGTCAGAGTACAGCACTTGCCCACGTAAGAGAGCAAACCTGAACACACACACACACGTGTACACGCGCTCAAACATATGTGGTGCAGATGTGGAGCAGAAAGAGCAAGAGAGAGAGAAGGGGTCTTGGAGAGTAAGGTACCTGAAGAATGTAGATATACGAGCAGAAGAAAGAGGCAAATTAAAGCAACATTAATTCTTCCACCAGCTTGGGTCTGTCTCTAAGGAGATGAAAGAGCGGTAATGTAATTTAGGGTATTTATTTCTGCTTGGCGGAGGGGCAAGGCAGCAGTTTAAACACGGCACAGGCCACAGCACGCCACTTCAAGGCCTCTGATTGCTGCGCTGACTAATTAGGCAGAAATATGCAACTTAGGGAAAATGGAGGATTAATTAACTGTTTATTTCTCTTCACCCCTCCCTGGAACTGCCCTGGAGAGAGAGGAGAGAGAGAGAGAGAGAGAGAGAGAGAGAGAGAGAGAGAGAGAGAGAGAGAGAGAGAGAGAGAGGTGAGGGAGGAAGAGAGAGAGAGGAAGAGTGTGTTGGTGCCACCATGAGTTAGTCTTTAAATGAAATGAGGACCTGTGTGTGTATGTGTGTGTGTGTTAGCAGTGTCATTCATACATGTCCAAGAGTGGAGCCTTTAGAACAGAGAGATGGAGTTATGTTGTTGTCATGGCTGCCATCAGACAGCAGACCGGGATTGAGGGATGGAGTGGAGGATCCAAGTATGAAAGAGGGAGACAAAAAAGGAGTGATGACAAGTCAGACAAATGGCAGGAGAAAGATAGGAAGGAGAAGGGAAGGAGAGGAGGGAAGAAGAGGAGAGAAACAGAAGGAGGATGAGAAGAGAAGCAGAGAAGCAGAGAAGGAGAGAAGGGAAAAAGGAGGGGAGAAGGGAAAATGAGAGAGGAGAGAGAGGGAGAGAGGAGAAGAGAGAGAAAGATGATGAGGAGAGGTGGAAAGGCAGAAGAGGAGAGGAGGAGGAGGGGAGTCTGGAGGAGAGGAGAGCGTCTGCTGTTGTGTTGTGTAGAGTGAGTACGGGCGCGTGTGCTGGGGAGAGGTGACTGCGTGGGAACCGAGCCAGACCTCTCGGAAAGAGGGAGCAGAGGAAAAGAACGGGATGTGTGTGTGTGTGGGGGGGGGGGGGGGGGAGGGGGGGAGACAGGAAATCTGTATGAAATTAAGAGTCCATTAGAAGGAACAAGCGGTGCACATTGAGGCCATCTGGCCATGAGCTCTGGAACCTGATATTGGAGTGGACAGGTGTCTAAATGTTTATCAACCCTGCAGAGTTTGTTCCTGTGTTTCTAACTGCGGCTAAATGACTCTCACTAATCTAGCTCCAACTAACAAGCCCTCCAACCCAGGGTGGTGGGGAGGGAAGGGGGGGTTCAAAGACATTCGAGTCCAGTGGCATGCACACCATCTCTCTCTCGCTCTCTAAAACGTTTTCATTTGCTTTCTCTTCTCACTGTTTATCTCTCTGTCACTCTCTCTCTCCATCTTTAACACTGAGGTATATATCATTATCTGAGAGCTAATCCACTCTGATCCACAATCTCATCCCTTCGTGGTCATCTGTTTATGCAGAGATCTCTCTACATAGAGGTGTAGCGAGGTGTGTGTCGCCAGTACAGACATGAAAACAGCGCAGAGATAAGGTGAGATGTTCACCAGATACGTATCCACGATGACACCAGGGACCCATTATGCTTTGTGGCGTCGAATCAGAAGCACTTTACCTGGGAAGAGGGGAAACAATCCCCTCCTCTCTTGTTTCTCTCCCTCTCTTTCTTTCCCTTCATCCCTCCCTCTCTCTGAATCCCTCTCTCTTTCTTTACTTCCATCTTTCAATACGTCTGCTTTTCTCCTTCTTTCAGAGGCTCCCTTCCTTCCACAATCTTTCTCTCCCTCCCTCCCTCCTTTTTATGTCTCTCCTGCCTGCCCTCTCTCTTGTTCTCTCCCTCACCACCCTCGTCTCCCTCTCTCCCTCTCTCCCTCTCTCCCTCTCTCCCTCTCTCCCTCTCTCCCTCCCTCCCTCCCTCCCATCTCTCTCCGTTCTCTCTCTCTCTGCCAGGGACCACAATCATAAAATTATTAAAATGTTGTTGGGCTCCATTAATCAGCTGTGGTGATAAATCCACTGTGTCTGACAGAACATTAGTCAACAAGGTCCTAACACACACGTACACACAAATACACACACAGACACACACACATACATGCGTGTTCTCTATCTCCACACAAACACACACACGCTCAGGCAGGGTCAATCATAAACTCATCAAATGCGTCATTTAATTTCTTCATTTAGACAAACACAATTTGTTTATGAGGGAGATATCAGGTGCTGCGGAATGAGACCCGGCGCTGAAACGGGGATCCATTAATCAGGCCTTGATTACACGCGACGACGCCACTGTTTACTGTAATTTCATTCATTTCTATCAGCAGAGCAAACAGAGCCGGCTGGAGACATTAGCGAGGGCCAGGATGGCACAATTACAGCCTCGTATTAAATAAAGTCATGATGAATGGCCCAATAGAAACTAAAACAAAGAAGTTTATTACTTCGGGATCTCTCACCCAGTCCTCCTCTGTGTGTAGGTCTTTGTGCGTGTGTGTAGGTCTTTGTGCGTGTGTGTAGGTCTTTGTGCGTGTGTGTAGGTCTTTGTGCGTGTGTGTAGGTCTTTGTGCGTGTGTGCTATATAACAAATCAGGAGTGAAAGACAGGCATTTGAAAGTGTTTTTTTTTTTTTAACCCAACAGTCTTACAACAGCAGAGAAACGGGAGAATATGAAGAAGAGGACCAAGATTAACCACAAAGATGTTCAACTGGGTCACTTCAACCAGACTCTTCTGACCAAGTCCAGCTGGAGGTGGCATGCTAGTTAAATGGTCTTGGCATGTCAGCTAGCTTCGGAACACACACTCGCTACACACACACACATGCACGCGCTGGCTCAGAAAATCCCATCTAGACTTTTTTGGGGGATTCCACGGCCCATCCCAAGATAGAGCCCAGCCCCACACACATGCGCACACCTTCTAGATGTGTTCCACATGGAGATCCACTGTGGATCTTCCATTATGCTCCTGAAACCACTGATCCCCCTCCCTCTAAAAGTCTGCCCTCACTCTCTCATCCCTTCCTCTACCTTTACCTTCCCTCCTTTGCACCTCCAACCCATCCTCCCTCCCTCTCCACCTCCCTCCCTTCCTACAACCCTCTCATCCCTCTTTCTCTCTTTACTCCTTTCCTCCCCCTCCACCCATCATTCTCCAGTCTCTCCCTCTCTTTCTAGCCCTCCTCCCCCCTCTCTACCCCCCCTCCTCTTCCTCCTTCTCTCCACAAAAAAAAGCCCAAAATGTCTGCCAGCGGTCCAAGGTAATTAAATTACTTAGCAAAGTTTACTTAACAGTAAATGGTTAGCAAAATTTAAGGTGATTGCAAATTTGCTTTCATTTGTCTTCAATGGCTGGCCTGTTTAAGGCTGGTCTGCAAATAATTAGCACATACATTTGCATCAAAATCGTTTATACCATATGTTGCAAAATTATGGAAAGCAGCAAATTAAAAATATTCTTTTTCTGTTATGGAAATGTGTACATGTTAAGACAGAGCGAGGGAGGGAGGGAGGGACTTTACCATGTGGCTTTAAATACCGTCAACAAGGGGAAGAAAAGAGAGAGAGAGAGAAAAGAGCGAGATGGAGCAGGAGGAGGGGGGGAATGATTCAGTTTAGATTTGAGCTCATGATGTTCAGTGCTCACCAGATGCTGTTTGAAATCTGCCAACTGAAGAAACACACGCCCCTCCAACCCCCATCCACACTTCAACATACCCCACATACCCCCATCCACCCTCCAACATACCCCACATACCCCCATCCACCCTCCAACATACCCCACATACCCCCATCCATCCTCCAACATACCCCACATACCCCCATCCACCCTCCAACATACCCCACATACCCCCCATCCACCCTCCAACATACCCCACATACCCCCATCCACCCTCCAACATACCCCCTACATACCCACACTCTTAGTCTCCCCCATCCAGCCTCTTCCCCTCACCTATCTTCACCTATCTTCCTCACCTGAGTGTGTGTGTGTGTGTGTGTGTGTGTGAGACCGACATAGAGAAGGTAAGAAAGAGAGAGAAAGGGAAAGAGAGAGAGGGCAGGGTGGAGGGAGCGAGGAAAGACAGTCCACAGTGGTTTCTATATTGTAGTCATAAACCAATGGAAGAAATCAATGTAACATTAAACCTCTGTTAAAGTCAGCCAGTTACAATACTACCCTAACAGAACTTCTAGTCTTCTCTCCATCCATCCTCCTCTCCATCCATCCCTCCATCCATCTCTCCACCCACCCCTCTATCCAGCCATCAGGTTATCACTCAACCTGTCTGCTGTGAAATGTAATACTTTTAAGTGAGTGGTGTCTGAGTTGGGCTCTGTAAGTGTGTGTGCATGTGTGTGTGTGTACATGTGTGTGTCCAGGAATGTGTGTAAATGTGTGAGGGACTGAAATCCAGAGTAAAAGCTTAATCAGGCATGTGTGCGCGTGTGTGTGTGTGTGTGTGTGTGTGTATGCATGTGTGCGTGCATGTGGCAGTCGGACCCAGGGTATAATCACGGCTGGTGACTGGAAGAGTGAGGTAATGGCACAGAAATACTGCTGACCAATGAGAACAGGCCCTAAATTACAGGCCGGCGCCCGCCATTATCCCTGGGCTGGGAGGGGCGGGGCGCGGAGACAGAGACAGATGGAGGGGGGTTTCCGGACCTGTTGTATTAGGTATTTTGTCGGTCTGTTTGTTTGTTTATTTTGTTGTTTGTTCTTTGCGTTGGACACCGGTGAGAGACGAGCCACAGTCAGCTGATGGTCAAGGTAACTACGGTAACGAAACACTCTCCAACAGGATTGTCTGGATGTCAACCGGATTCACAAAGAATCTGACCCCAGTATGGTATTTACCCCCCCAGCTCTCCCTACAGTGCTCCCTCAGCAGGTAATGTACAGGTTGGGTTCTCATTGGGAGGGGAGGGGATTCCCCCTCCATGATGATATAGTGATGATGTCAGAGCTGGGTGGAGGTGAGGACAGCGAGAGAGGAAGCATAGTGTTAAGACTGAACAAAGAACGGCAATGGTGGGGTGTGTGTATGTGGTGTGTGTGTAAGTGTGTGTGTGTGTGTGTAGTGAGGACCCTCACTGTGATGTTGAGTCCTAATACCCTCTCTTTACTACAGGAGAGTCTGTCTGCTCCTATGATGCTGATAAGCTCTGGCTCAAACACACACATGCCCACACACACACTCACTCACTCACTCAGACATGACCTTAAATGAAGGTCTGAACAGAACACAGCAGAACAGAACACACCAGAACACAACACAACACTGCAGAACACAACACAACAGACCACTGCAGAACAGAGCAGACCACTGCAGAACACAGCAGAACAGAACACAGCAGAACAGAACACAACATAACAGAACAGAACACAGCAGAACAGAAAGCTGTTGCCAAGTTCAGCTCTAATGAGTTCTTAAGGGGCGTTTGTTTTCTCAGCATTAGTGCTTCAAACAGGGAGTGGGCTGGAGTTGTGATGACCCTCGACCTCTGAAAGCTTGGTGGGTGTTCTCTCACACACACACACACACACACACACATAAACACACACGCACACACTTGGGGAATGAGAGGAAGCCAAGCAAAGGATTATTTGAGTGGAAACTCACACCTTCACACAAGACTGATCCCAACACCAACAGAACTAAAGACATACGGGAGGATCCATAGAACGTGTTAAAGTGTGTGTGTGTGTGTGAGAGCTCAAAACATGATATCAGTGTCATAACAAATAGAAAGTATGTTTGTGTGTTCTGTATCTGTGTGTGAGCAAACATGGACTGTATGTGTATGAAAGTGTGTGTGTGTGTCCAGGGTATTAGGTGTATTAAGGGAGTGTAGAGGGTCCATGTGTTAGATGGATGCCGCGAAAGATGGTAGAGAATCAGTGTTTACACGAAGGCTTAGCTTAGCTGTCCTGGTGGCACACACACACACACACACACACACACACACACACACACACACACACACACGGTGACACACATTACAAACACACACCCGCTGAAACACACACACACACACACACACACATAGGCTGACACACACTCTAAAATACCCTAATCCCCACCTCCCAAAAAAGAGAGAGAAGACTTAATCAATTCAGTATTGGATTGATTGAATTAGCGTGTGTCTGCCGGTGTGTGAGCAGGGGCACACTCAATATACCAGGCCAGGCAGGAAGTGACCCGGAAAACAGATTGGTCCAGCTCTTTTATACACACACACACACACACCCCACATACACCTCTGTCACCCCTCCGCTTCCCTCTCACACACCTCTCAGACAACACAAGCACACACACACAAAGATATCCTTCTGTCACACACAAACGTACTCCTCAGATTACACACGCACACACAGATCCCTCACACACACACACAGAGATCCCTCACAGACACACACCGATCCCTCAGTCACACACACACCGGGGGCCCCTAGCGAGCGTTAAGCGGGCCGGCGGGCGGGCCGGGAGGCCTCATTATGGACCCTCTGAGCCGAGAACACAAAGAGCTGAGCTGCTTTAGACCAGCGCTGATCTGCTCTCCACCGACTGGAGCAGTCCATAGAGGACAAAGACTGCTGAAAAGAGAGAGGGAGGAGGGGGAGAGGGGGAGGAGAGATGGGGGGAGGAGAGGAGGAGGAGAGATGGGGGGAGGAGAGGAGAAGGAGGTGGGGAGTGCAGGGGGAGATGGGGGGAGGAGGGGAGGAGGAGGAGATGGGGGAGGGGAGGAGGAGGAGATGGAAGGACGAGGGGAGAGCAGGGGGAGATGGGGGAAGAGGGGGAGGAAGTGGAGGATGTGGGGGAGCAAAAGGAAGAGGAGAGGTTGTGTGCGTGGCTACGTCAAGACACTGCCAAGAGACCTGAAACATCTGCTGGACCAACATTGCAGACACACACTGGAGACAAAGAGACTGGGGGGGAGACAGAAAGAGAGACAGAGAGAGAGACAGAGAGAGGAGACAGAGAGAGAGACAGAGAGAGACAGAGAGAGAGAGAGAGAGAGAGAGAGAGAGAGAGAGAGAAACAGAAAGAGAGACAGAGAGAGAGAGAGAGAGAGAGAGAGACCAGAGAGAGAGAGACAGAGAGAGAGACAGAGAGACAGAGACAGAGAGAGAGAGAGGAGGAGTCCTTTCTCTAACTTTGGTGGACAGAGACTGGTCTGAGAGCAGTGTTAGAGGAGTGTACCTGCAGCCTGGAGACCATCTGGAGACGAGCCTTGGCTTGCTCTGCTGGGGTCTGGGGGGAGGGGGGGGAGAGAAGGGGGAGATAGATGGGAGAGAGAAAATGGTCAGACATGTACACACTGCTAAATTAAAAAAAAAATCCAAACGTTGCAGTCACTAAACATGATGACACGTTAAAAACGTAAAAATTATAAATTAAGCTGTCGGTTTGGAAGTTTTGAAAAGCATGTGATAATAACTATCATAGGGATAACATGTGTGTGTGTGAGAGAAAGAGGAGAGAACAAGACAGAGAGACAGAGGGAGGGAGAGAACAATAAGCTACAGTAACAAGTCTTAGGATCAGAGACTGATTCAGTGAGATAAAGATTCAGGATACTCCCCTTGCTATAACAATAATAATGTGTGTGTGTGTGTGTGCGTGTATGTCACACACAAGAGGGGTGGGGGGGTTATTCTTGCTGTGACAGCTGTATTGGAAGGTAGGGCATTTTTTCTGACATGCCTCAAAAGGGTTTTGGTGTAATTCCAATATCTCAACGATTAGATTCCAGGGTCTTAATTGTCAAGAAAGAATGATGGCAGGATGGGGGGTGGGTGATGGGGGGGGAGGAGAGAAAGACGAGAGCTGGGTTAGATTGCTCTCCGAGGCGCGGAGCGCTTACAATGTAGCAAGTGTGTGTCTGTGTGTGTGTGTGCGTGTGTGTGTAGATTAGAAAGAAATTAAATGCTAATGGGATGAGATTTGAATGTGGTGCTGGGGAGGATCATTTAGAAGACAGGGGTTCCCTTTGACTGCTCCGACACGCACTCATCCATCCATCCATCCCTCCTTCCTCCCTCCATCCCGCCACCCGCAAATCTGATTTATCAAACTGTAAACTTGTCACTTTGTAAAAATGTCACTTTTTCTGCTGCAAGCTCCCAGCTCTAATGACCTGCTGGAAAGCAAGGATGTCAGGAGCGATGCGTGTGATGATGTCTGTGTGTGTCTGTGTGTCTGTGTGCCCGCATGCCATCTTTGATGAAACATCAACCAAGATCTCACACTCTTTCCATTCTACATATTCTACACTGCATGGGTGTCTCTAGGTGTGTGTGTGTGTGTGTGTGTGTGTGTGTGTGTGTGAAGAGTCCTTTAGCCGGTAGGAGGTGACACAGTAGATCAGGTTGAAGAGGGCTGTGATTGGTCGACAGCTGGATTTATCTGTATGTACTGTATCCCACACACACACACACACACACACACACACACAGACAGCACAAACACACACACACACACAGACAGCACAACACACACACACACACACACACACAGACAGCACAACACACACACACACACACACACACAAACAGCAGAAAAGCCAAACCTCAAGGCCAGTGTCAGGGCTTTTTAGAACTTCACACACACACACACACACACCTCACCTCTCGCTATCCACACAGTGTCCTATTATATATGTGTGCGTGTTGTGACAACCAGAGATATTCAGTCGGTCAGTATGTGTGTGTGTTAGTGTGTGTATGTTTGTTATGAGTACAGACCAGTACGTCTGCTGATAGCTGACTCATGTAATATCTGTTAAATAAACACATCAATTATAGGACTGAAGGATCAATCAAGGAGCACTAGGAAACACACACACACACATGCTCATAAACACAACAGTCACATGTGAGCGGTGGGGCTGTAGTTCATTACTCAGCAGTAACAGTGTCTGAGCTCCCTAGAGCCCAGGTTTCACACCTGGGCTGCTGTGGGGCTGGGTGCATCTGAAGGTGAGACACACACACACGGAGACACACTTGCACACACACGGACACACACACACACACTCGCACACATACATACATTTATACAGACGAGGGAAGATGGAGGGAAGAACAGTGGATCCATCTCTCTGAAAAGAGAGAAGGAAGAAGGAAAGGAATGGGGGGAGGAGAGGGAGGAGAGAGAGAGAAGAGGGGAGGAGAGGAGAGGGAGAGGAAAGAGAGAAGGGGGAGGAGAGGAAGGAGAGAGAGAGAAGAGGGCAGGAGAGGGAGGAGAAAGAGAGAAGAGGGCAGGAGAGGGATAGGAAAGAGAGAAGGGGGAGGAGAGGGAGAGGAAAGAGAGAAGGGGGGAGGAGAGGGAGAGGAGAGAGAGAAGAGGTGAGGAGAGGGAGAGGAAATAGAGAAGGGTGGAGGAGAGGAGGGGAGAGAGAGAAGGGGGAGGAGAGGGAGAGGAAAGAGAGAAGTGGTGAGGAGAAGGAGAGGAAAGTGAGAAGGGGGAGGAGAGGGAGGGGAGAGAGAGAAGGGGGGAGGAGAGGGAAGGGAGAGAAAGAGAGAGGGAGAGAGAGAAAAGGAGAGAGACGCGGAGGGAGGGGGGAGGGAGGGAGGGAGGGAGGGAGAGAGAGAGGGAGAGAGAGAGGGGGAGGAAGGAAGGGAGAGAGAGAGGGAGGGAGGAAGGGAGAGAGAGGGAGGGAGGGAGGAAAGGGAGAGAGAGAGAGAGAGAGAGAGAGAGAGGGGGAGAAAGGGAGAGAGAGAAAGGGAGAGAGAGAGAGAGAGAGGAGAGAGAGAGAGAGAGAGAGAGGACGAGAGAGAGAGAGAGAGAGAAGGAGGAGAGAGAGAAAGAGAGAGAGGGAAGAGATAGGAAGGGAGAGAGATGGACGGAGGAAAGGAAAGAGAGAGAGGAAGAAGAGAGAGAGAGAGATGGGGGGAGGGAGGGAGAGAGAGAGGGAGGGCGAGAAACAGCAATAAAGAACCGACAGAGAGGACAGTGAGGTCTGGCTCATGATTAGTTCGAGTAGAATAAGGAGACGACACATGTAACCAATCATCTCCAGACGAGTGGCCTGCCGCACCTTCATCCTCCTCATCATCCTCACCTCATCATCCACCAGCCAAACACACTGAGCCCATAGGTGAGACCACGCCAGGGCCGGAGAGAGGGAGAGAGAGAGACATGAAGGGAGAGATGGAAAAGAGGAGATAGAGAGAGAAAATGAGATGGAGATAGGAGTGATAGAGATGGAGAAATAGAGGAAAACATTTAGATGGAGAAAAGATAGATGGACAGATATAGGATAATTATCAGAAATACAGAGAGGGAGCCTCCCTCTTTGGGGAGGGAGGGAGGGAGGGAGGGAGAGGAGGGAGGGAGGGGAGGGGAGGGAGGGAGGGAGGGAGGGAGGGAGGGAGATTGAGAGTGGGGGATGTAGTTAGATAGTGATAGAGCGAGAGAAAAGACAGAAGAACGAGAGGGAGGGAGAGATTGATAGATGGATGAGCCCTCATCTTTTAACTCTAAACCATCTACCTCTCAGCACCACTCAAATATATTTATTCATCTCATTAGATTTTTAAGTCTTCATCCATTTCAATATTTTTTTTCATTTGTTTGCTCTGCTTTCTTCCCTGTCCTTTCCCCTCCACCCCCCTGCATCCCAGCCTCAGACCCAGCTCCAGCCCCAGCCTCAGACCCAGCTCCAGCCCCAGCCTCAGTCCCGGCCTTCAACCCCATCCCCCAGCTTCAGCCCCAGCCTCAAACCCCAGCCCCCATAACCTAAATAGCGGGGAGAACAGAGACAGAGGAAGATGCAATATCTGTGTTTTTAATATCGAGGTCTATAAGATCAGGGCAGGGACGGGTTCCATGGCAATATGTTTATTTATATCAAAAATAAATAAATAAATAAAAATAGATACAAATCCGTCCTATCAGCTCTGAGCTGGGCTCTCTGCATCAGCCTCATCTTATATAAGAAATAATGTTGTGTATGGATCTACTTTTATATATAATGGCAATATGGGAGCAGGTCTGTGTTACAGCCAGCCATACGTCAGCCCCAGTCTAACAGTGTTTTATAGAGAGCCGGCAGTTCATCTTGTCTGAGGCTGCAGCGCTGCTGCATAATAACGTACTTTCCTCGTCTCAAATGCTATTTCACCGGCCGGGTCTCATTTCTCAAACTTCACCACTTTTACAATTTCCCAAACTTTTATTCCCTCATTATCACCAACAAGATTTCATTAGGTGTTTAGAATGTAAACAGGACTGAGTAATGACACCAGCGGTATCCCCAGACTTCACTCTCTCTCTCTTTCTCCCTTCCTCTCCCTCTCTCTACCTCTTCCCTTCTTTCCTCATCTCTTTTTTCTCTTTCTTTCTTTCTTCTCTCTCTCTATCTCTCTCTCTCTCTCTGTTTATTTGTCTCTGTCCTCCTCTCTCTATCTCTCTCTCTCTGTCTCTCTCTGTCCTCTCTGTCATGCTGGCCAACAGACACACACACACAAATAAAAATAGCACCCACACAAATAAAAATAAACACACAGACACAAATAAATGTGTGTGCGCACATGGCCAGAGCTAGGATGCAACTTCACAGTGTGTGTGTGTGTATTGTGTGCTAACGTGAGTGAACACGAGTGTGTGTCCTATGAAGGAGGAGGGAGGGGAAAAGTTTTATACTCAACTCACATAAATCATGTAGAAGAAAAATGAGGAGATGTTGGGCCTAACTCATCTTCTCCCTATCCGGAGAAAATGAAATTCAGTAGAATACCTATCAAAACTGCAATCATCCCACGATAATATCTCTCTGGTCTATCTTCACTTTCCGATTTAATTTCCTCCATGCCCTTGACACCCGGCGATACAGGCGAGATGGAGCGCGCTCAGTAAAGGACTAGCTCCGAAGACGTGAAATATGGGACCCGCACGCTAAATGTAATATCATCATTTGAAAATTAATGCAATATTTCTTTTGTTATTTTTTTTGGTACACTCGAGCACTCAGAGCAGAGTGCGAGAGGAGAGGAGGTGGAGAGGAGGGGTGAGGATGGGGGTGAGGCAGAGAGACACAAATAGGAGAAAGAGAGAGCGATAAATAAATAGAGGGAGGGGAGGGAGGGAGGGAGGGAGGGAGGGAGGGGAGGGAGGGAGGAGGATGGAGGGGAGGGAGGGAGGGAGGGAGGGAGGGAGAGGGTGAATACTCAGGTTTCATGGCAGTCATCGGCCCATCAGAATGACACGCAATTACGTGTGGGCAGAGTCCTGTCAGGGGGCACTCAAATGACTCCATCATTTAGTGGAGCGGAGGAGATGAGAGGCCTCCCCTCCTCCCTCACCACCCCCCTCTCCCTCCTCCCCCTCTCTCCCCTCCACCCTGCAGCCACATCAAATCTGATAGAATCATTAGTGTAATAAGCATGGAAACCTGTTTTCAGATTATCACTCTGTCCTTCATCTGTCTCGCTGCTCTCTCTCTGTTTTCTCTTGTATATTTCTGTCTATTTCTGTCTTTCACATCCTCCTACTTTCTCACTTCACTAGAAGGAAAGCTAACTAACGACTTACCCATGAATGTGTGTGTGTTAGGTGTGTGTCTGAGTAAGTGTGTTTCATGTTGTGTGTGTGTGTGTGTGTGTGTGAGCCCTGTCCACCTGCCCCGTGGTGTCTGTCAGCAGGGCGGTCCTCTAGGAGTTCCAGTGAACTCTTGACTGTAGCCTGGACATGACCCTGGAGAACCAGGGACCCTGCAGTGACCCCCACACCCACATCCTCCCCGTCTCTCTCTCTCTCTCTCTCTCTCTCTCTCTCTCTCTCTCTCTCTCTCTCTCTCTCCTCTCTCTCTCTCTCTCTCTCTCTCTCTCTCTCTCTCTCTCTCTCTCTCTCTCTCTCTCTCTCTCTCCTCTCCTCTCTCTCTCTCTCTCTCTCTCTCTCTCTCTCTCTCTCTCTCTCTCTCTCTCTCTCTCTCTCTCTCTCTCTCTCTCTCTCTCCCTCTCTCTCTCTCTCTCTCTCTCTCTATGAGCTGTTGATAAACAGCTCCATAGGAGAGGCAGTATCAGGCCTCGGTCTGGGGGTGTTGAAGTTAGTTGGCCCTCGCACATACACACGGCGGGACATGATGTGTGCATCAGCGGAATGTTGGCCTTTTGAAATGTTGACTTTCAATGTCAATGGTGTGTGTGTGTGTTTAGCCCTGTATATCTGTAGTGTGTGTAAGTGTAGTGTGTTCGGTGTGGGTGTCAGCATGCGTACTTGTAGTGTGTGTAAGTGTAATGTGTGTGTGTAAGTGTTGTTGTGTGCTCTCACAATGATACATCTGATCAGAAAGAGATAGAGCAATCTGTTTATGAGGGCTGTATTTACAAGGTCTGGAGCCCTGTGTGCAAGTGTGTGTGTGGTGAGTGTGTGTGTGTGTTATTTACTGTTTCTCTGTCCAGAATCTAATGGGTCTCTTGGTCTCCCCCAGGTTCGTGATAGCTGGGGTGCAATCTCACGTTCGCATAAACACACACATAAATCCACACACTCAATATTCACATATTCAAATTCCATGATTGCGTTCACTGAAATGCATCTGTAAATATATAAACATACACACACAGGTGTGTGTGTCTGTGTGTGTGCGTGTGAGTGAGAGAGCTTAGCCATCCTGAACTAAAACACTAATACCAACATACGACACTGCATTAGCTAGTTCCCAGCAGGAGTGTACACACACACACACACGCACACACACGTGTACACACACACACACAGCCCATGGAGTAACACTAAATGCACAAACAACTCCATGACAAAAACACACACACACATCCATTAAAAGACAACCTTCACCATGCCTGTCCTGGCCTCCCATAAGCCCACTGGTCCCAGCCTCACAGCTTACAGGGGAACCCTAACACTACCTCTACTTCAAGGGCACTTGTTTCATTCCCCCTCACACCACGGCGGCACCAACGGCCTCCAGTGCTACTTCCACTGCTACTAGTGAACAGAGCTCACCCCTCTCTGTGGGTGCACCCCGCAAGTCAGATCAGCTTGAGAGAGCTGGCTGTATCCCGTCTCAGTAAGGTGAGATGTTGTTTGCTAGGTAGTGTTTACAGTGTAGGCTCTGCCTGCCTGGCTGTCCCGTCACACAGAAGGAGTCAGGGAGCGGACGAGGCTGGCACACACACTTATTGATTGATGCTGTTTATGCATGTAATCTTGTTCTGAATAATTCACATATCCTTTTATAGACTACTAAATCAATCACTACCTCCAGGCCCCACCCAGCATCATTAACTCCCCCCCCCCCCCCCCCCCCCCCCGCCCCAAAAGAAAACACTCACTATCATACACACATCTACCCCTAACATCTAGGCTGCCCCCCACACAAACACACACACAAGTTGTTTTCATAGGTAGTCTCTTCAATGATAAACCCAATCTTGTAGGAGAAGGACTTCCTTTCCGCCACACACACACACACACACACACCATATTCACGTCTGAAAGTAGGGGTCATTTCAATGTAAGGTCATTCATAGCTGGACGTTTAGAATAACCAGATTGAGGGGTGAGATGGTGGCGGGAGGAGGTGTTAAAATCTAAATGTGGGGTCATTTGCGTGGAATATTCGGAAGGGGGGGGGGGGGGGGGGCGGGGGGGCTTGGGGGCTGGGTGGCACCACGCCCAGAGAGAGACGGCACCCCCTCTGACCCCTCTATATAATCATCCCAACGGAATCCAGAATGCCTAGGTAGGTTGGTTCCTGCATGCGGACCCCCTCGCCCCCCCCCCCCCCCCTTCCCCTCCACCAAAGCAGGGTAGGGTGGGGAAGGAGAGGAACATCTGAGGGCGGGGTATCATGGCCCCCTGACCTCCTATTAGAAGCAGGTAATGTCCCACATTAAAATTTCACACCGTCCCACGGGCCCTGCTGATGAGGCGGCCCAGACACTCTGAAACTGAAGGAGTCTGGGTAGAGAGAGAAAGATGGGGGGAGAGGAAGATCGAGAAGGATAGAGTGGGATAGAGATACAGACTTGCCGGAGAAGGAGAAAAATTAGAAAAGAGAATAAAAGAGAGTGAAATATTACCTAAAATTACGCGCATGTATTGCGTGTCAGTAGCCGAGCTAATTGTGCCTTATCAAGTCATCATCAATGTCAGAAAGCTAGAAAATGGGTGGCCTGCCTCTCTCTCTCTCTCCTCCCCCCCCCTTACCCTCTATCCTCACCCTTTCTTTCTCCCTCTCATACACACATTTCATCCTCACATCAAAAAGTCATTTAAAACGCAATAAACAGAGCAAGGAGAGAGTCCTGATAACCACCCAGGGACACAGCATGAATGTGCCAGTGTCTGTTCACATTTGTGTGTATGTGTCAGCGTGTGTGCTTGTGTGTGTTTCCATGGGTGTGCATGTGTGTGTTTGTGTGTGTGTTCAAGGGAGCTGGGTAAATGACACAGTGATATGAAAGACTGACCTGGTCCTAAGGGAGACTGTACACCCCCCCACCTGCCTGTCAACTTGCGCTATTCAAAGCACATTCCGGAATGTTCATTTGAATGCGGATATCAAAGATGCGTGGAACACTGAGGGGAACAGTTGAACTTACCAGATGTTCCAGAGCTGCTTTGATGTTTGCTGCGTCCCTGCAACAACAAGAGCACATTTCCTCACAGCAGATACAGACACAGATCCACTCACACACAGATACACACACACCGTTAGAGATACACATACAGTTCCACATATTTAGACAGATCCACACGCACAGGTACAGATATACAGACAGATACAAAGATCCAGATCTAGATACAGTGGAGTGAGAATAACACACCCTCCTCACCATCCAGCACGCTGCTCTCATGATGTCACCGTACACTGTTCTGAGTTATGTCATACCAGTTTAACCCTTACATACAGACCAGGCTGGTGCCCCAAACACCACCCACCGGACCAGCCCCTATCTAACCTGTCACCACAGCTCACCACAGATAGAACGTTTACGATTTGTCTTCTGTGTCAATCGATTAGCTTGCGTGTCATTTCCTGTTTGTGTGTCATTTCCTGTGGTGTGTGTGTTAGTTCTGTTGTGTGATGTTGTTGCTGCCAGCCAGGCCTCCTGTTCCAGAGCTGTGCCATCCCAATCACTGCAGAGGGAACAAACGATCGCTCTGGGCAACGGAAAGGTGTTGGCTCTGTACTCTACACAACCATGACTATAATGTTAATAGGATAGCCTGAGTGTGTGGATTTCCATGTGTGCGTGTGTGTGACAGAGAGAGAAATTGTATATTTCTACATTGAAAGCCAATAATAGCTTAAACCTTGTGTACGTGTTAACATTGTGTGCTCCACAAAAGACAGGACTGAGGTAAACTGGAGTAATGGAGTCCAGATAGGGTACTAAATGTGGCTGATCTGGACTAGAGTAATGGAGCCCAGATATGGTTATGAATGTGTCTACAGCAGATTAACATCCCAT